>NW_017306629.1:45033-80436 GCF_000935625.1 Nanorana parkeri | reverse complement strand
GCCTTACTGTAATCCATGGTAGTTTCCCTTCTCTTTGCTGGTCTTCCTTTTAAATCCTCATTTCTTCTCATGCTTGGGGAGAACTTCCCTTTGCAGCTCAGGGCCTCTTCCTGTAGTGCTGGCTCAGGTTACAAACCAATACAAACCTATACACAGACACCATACATCCATTCCTGAGACAAGGCAGTCTGCTGCAAAACTGAAGTTCTGCCCAGCATGAGAACAGATACAGATTTAAAAGGAAGAGCAGAAAAGAGAAGGGAAACAACCATGGATTACAGTGAGGCGCACATTACAGTATTGTTTTATGTAAAAAAAATCTGAGGGTTTAATGTCACTTTAATGGTCAACGTCTCCATACAACTCTGTGGGAGTTGCCAGGGAATGCTAATATGCAAACAGTGAATTCATTTCATGAAGTTGAACGTGGCTTCATCCATCTTGCCTGCCATGATTTACCATTAGTCCATTTTTTCGATGGACAGCCTCACAGAACAATAATGAGGTAAGGAAGAGGAAAGGGCCAAGCTCTCAGGGAACTCTAAGTGGTATCTCATCATACATAAAGTATTCCCTAATTGCCTGCTTGCATTCATGGCTTTCTGCACCTTAAAGTGATACTAAACTCAGGCTTTAAACCTTAAAAATACATTCAAGTACCTTAAAGGAGAACTATGAGGTGAGTGATTTTCACTCAACCTCATAGTTTGAGCCGACGTGTGACAATGAAACTGTCACACATCGGCTCAATAGATGGGGAAGTGAGCGAACGCATACCGTCGCTCGCTCCCTTCTCAATCATGTCCCTGCAGAGAGCCGTGACTGTCACTCATGGCTCCTGGCAGGGATTCCACCATCCCCTCTCCGATACTCCAGCGCTGACTGGCGGAACGGACGGGGAGGGAGCGGGTACAGCTGGTTTTGCCTCTAGATAGGCAGAGCCAGCTGTCACTCACACAGCTGGGTGGATCTCGACAGTAATATCGGGATCCGTCCCGGCTGCGGCAGTCCCAGTATACAGCGAGCTGTAGCTCGCGATATACGGAGCTTTGGGTCACAGGAGGACGCTAGTATATGTCCTCCCGTGACCCTTAGGAGAACTATGGGGAGAAACACTTACCCCATAGTTCTCCTTTAACTATTAACAAAAATGTATCTTATTTGTGTATCACTTTCTGTAAAGTAGCCACAGCTCTAAACTCACTCTCCTTATAGACTAAAATAGTTTACTAATTTGTACTGAGAATGTAATCCATCACTGGAGTGAGCTTGGAGCGGGGACTACCCTTACGACACACACAAAGACCATGGGGAACAAAAGTAGCCACCCACCAGAAGGAAGGACAGTGTCAGCAATAATTCAGAGATGATTGGAAGATCTACAGCTGAGTGATACACAAATAAGATACATTTTTGTTAGCAGCTAGGGTAATGGATTTTTATGATTTAACTATTGAGTTTAGTGTCACTTTTAAGTGTGATAAAGTGAACACAGAATCACTAAAATACTCTCTTCCATCCTAATAGTAGTTTTTATCGTTCAATCACAATGCAGCAAAATATTGTTTCATAATAAAAAATAATAATCCTGAGGGCATACACTGGAATATATATTTTGATTTATTAAATTGAACGTTATTATTTATTTCATTTAAGAGTATTAATATTTTATCATAAAATGCATTGAGTCTTGCACAGCATACTGGTTTTCCTATTGTATGTTTTACGCAGCACATGCCCCTGTGCTCAGTCATTACTGTGTACAAAAATTTAATTTGATCAGACAGATCACAAGTGATCAGCAATGTGTTTGTTGTGTTTATTGATGTGTGATATTATAAAGATGGCCTCCAGGCAGATAAAAACATGAATTAATACAGTTATTTATTTAGGAGAACTCGCTAAATGTATTTTTAATTGAAATGTGTCTTAGTACCATAATTTGTTATGATCTGTGCCTGCTGTCATCTGTTGCATAGCAGCACTAAACTGGGAGAGAGAGGGTCAGAGTCAGGGGCCAGTCAGATAGGCTGACAAGGCTGACAGACGTTGAGTGCAAAGTGATTCATATATCTGCTTCTGGTGCTTCACTGTTAACTCACAGGCTGGGGGCAGACACATGACCTAGCTGTATTGCATTAAGAAAAGTCAGGTCACCAACCTGGCTGTGCTTTCTGGCAGAACTGTGTATATCTCTGGACCAGATGGACAGAAATACAGATCTGTTGGTAAGTAAAACAGATATATGTGTACTGTGTATTTAGGGGTTTGCCTGAAGTTTACAATTTTTAATAATTCAATTATTTTGAGTAACAATATGTTAAAAACAGTTTGTAATTATATTAGACGGCATATGTTTTTATTTTCTGAAAGCATACCTGTAACAGAAAAAATGGCATATGTAATAACCATGCCATTCATTCTTGATTGTTTTTAAGTGTTTTGCAAGGCTTTCTCTAATTACATTGATCCGTGTCTCTGTTTTGCAGAGCAAAATGAGGAGAAGCAGTCTCTTACAAGTAAAGAGGAAGAGGAGAGACGTATAGCTGAAATGGGCCGTCCTGTTATAGGAGAGCATGTTAAACTTGAAATAATTATTGAAGAATCATATGAGTTCAAGGTATGTCCCATGTATCCTATCTGTATACGATTTGCATATTCTTATATTGTATGATACCATTATACTCAATATCATTATACTGTGCTATTTGTTTTATTAACACACTATTCTTTTTTTATATTTAATAGCTAATACACATAAAACTGATACATATTTATTTCGGTTTTGTCTGCATGTTGACATGTACCCACTACCTAGCTTGACATGCTTCTCGGAGATCTCTGGCAGAGAGAGGTCTGAACCCATGTCCCTGCAATTATGCCATTTATTTGTGATACCATTTATTATGGTTTACAGAGAAACTGGGGGGACAAGCACAATTGCCTTTCTTGGCTTGGCAAAAGTCTCTGAAACTTGTAGGAAGTCTGCAATGTTGTGTTACTAAAGAAGTATAGGCTGTTCACTTAGGAAAGTGAATATTCACTTAGCTTAGTGAATGAGGTGAATCTCTGCTGACTTCAGTTTTCCAATCATGTGCAAGCAAAAATCCTGTTTTTTTTTATTTGCCTTTGAAGTTTTTGTGGATTCTTTGCAAAGTGAATTTTCATCACATTCAATTTCTCTTGGGAAGTGAAAATTCAAAGCGAATATACTATACGCTTTTAGTAAATCAATCCCAATGAGTTATTACCAGCATCCTCCAAATATTAGTTGTGGGTAAACGTAATGACTGAAGAGTTGTGTCAAAGAAAATGTGGCTTCACGAGTGCCATCTAAATGTAAGGGTTTGTACTTACCCCTTTGCTTTTCATTTGGACTGCAGGTTCAATTTCTATATATGGAGGGACTCGAAGTTGGTACCATGCCCTTCCTTCTAAGGCATGCAGACTCTAACAGCACTGGTCTTTTAGAACTTCCTTGTGGTATATATGGAAACACTGATGCTGGAATGGGTGTGATTACAGGAGCCCATTGTATGGTAGTTTGGCCATATCCAGTGGGCATAGAAAATTAAGATGACATGGGCATTTTGAAATCCTTTAGCAATGGTATCAAAACCTACTACTGTGCTTTTCATTGTGCAGTAAAACCTAAGCTTAGCAGTTTAGAATTAAGTCTGATTCAACTTCCTATTAAAACCTAAAATACACTTCTGCAGCACATAGTGTTAGGCTCTAAACCTTTTTAAAGTAGAAATTTATAATGATATTTTGAAAAAGGGGGCCTATGTATCTAGGTTGAGTGAGGCATGTTTTCCATCATGGGTTTATCCCACACACCCACCTGTATTCACTTGCATAAACCTGAGTAATTATAAAACCTGGCAACTAATGGTGCATATGGTGAATACCTATGTATGCAAATTAAACCTATGTCAATATAAAATAAATTAATCTGTAATACATGCGCATTTTCCCATGTTTGGTCTCTTCAAAGGCCCTGCAAGTATAGAAAAATAACTGTGATCTGCTAGAAATGCACACAGCTTCTTGTGGACTGAATGTTGTCAGCCCCGCCCAGTGTCTTTTGCTAAACTACTCAACCACTTTCCACTCTGAAACCTTTGCAGAAGAAGTACTGTATGTACTGTAATACAGAAGAAGTACTGTATGTTACCTGTCTATTACATTCACTAGATATCAACTGCAGAATAGAAAAGAAACTAGTTGGTTCATATGGAGCTGGCCTGTTGTCAAAGTCTCTGTTCTTATATGCACTAGCCCTATGGAAAGAGGAGAGGAGGAGATGGAACTGTGAGTGAGAACTGAAGTAGTTCTTAGCTATGCAGGAGAACCAGGGAGCAGAGACTTGGAGACCAAAGGAGTGGAGTTTTTTTAGGAGGTCAAGCGTGTTAGTAGATTTGGAATAGCATTCCTTCATGTTTACGGTTAATACGGATTGTGTATGTGCAATGTGAATAGGAAGAAATGCATGACTATAAAGAATATAACTTACCTATTCACTTGAACCCTTCTGTTTTTGGAACTATACATTATATGTCTGTGAACTTTAAAAATAAGAAGAGAGAAGGGCTTTCTCTTGGTGAGCTCTGAGTTTATTAAGATAAACATCTGACAAGGGAAAAGGTCAAATAAAAAAGGTGTGAATTATGCTCAAAGTGTAAATAAAGATTCTCTCTCTAAATTGAATGTGTTAGCTGTTTGTCATTTGTGTACATTTTTGCTCATGCAGTGTAGCAAAACTAGTAAAAATTTAATACTGAGTCAGTTTTAGCTTGGACTGAAATTGTGTTGTGACTGGAGCCACTGAGGGAGTCATTTTTTAAGAGGATTACTGAAACTGCATAATCTAAGGGACTGAGAAAAAGCTTTATTTTGTACTAGTCATCCCCATGTAATCAATCTTTGTCATCGGATCATCAGGTCGTGTGTCAGTGAGTTGACCCTTTGTGGAAGGGTTTTTTCAGGCTAAATGAGTTCTGAGTATAATGCTGTCAATGTGGTAACAAAACTATCCCTCCTCTGCACCTTTATTTAATAAATAAGATAATGCCAAACTAGAAATACAAAAAAGCTCTCATGTGCCCCCATGTTTACATCAGAGTAGTTACACAGATCATAATATTTGAGAGATAATTTAGGGAAAATATTTATTTTAACATTTGCAATGCAGTACAGTCTATAGCTAATACATTTCTAGATCAATTTTTTTGGGGACAAATTTAAAATCCCATAAAATAAGTCAAAAACTACAAAGGTGTTGCTAGTGTGATTAGAGAGCAACATACCTGTGTGGGAAGCCCCAGAAAGCTATTGTTCTCTGTCTCTTACTGTGAAAATAGCATTGAAAGGGTCATACCACTTAAGATACAGATAACTCTGATCGGTCATTCACTCGGCTGCCCTCGGCAGCTTTGTGAATATACCCCAACTGAATTCAATAGTGTTTTGGTTTAATGTCTTCTTACAGTTCGGGTTTAAAACTGGCTTAAATTTGCTTTACCATTTCTGAAAACGTACTAAATAATTGTATGTGATTAAAAAAGAATGTAAAATCCTTGAATTCCTCACAGAACCTATTTGAATTAATTTAACATTTTATTTTTGTTTAATTTATTTTTTACTTTTGAGTATAATTCTCAGATCCAGATTTATAAAAAGGGCCCATTAATTTAATCATTGCTGTATGCCCACAACTTGCTAGAAAGAATAATGCTAGATATTTCCTCAGAGAATTCAAGGTTATCTTCTGCGGATTCTTTATTGATGCTTTGTTCAACATGCCAGTATTTATGGGCTGCAGTACATTGTAGACAAATGCACTTGGTTATAAAAGATGGTGCACTCAGTTGTTGCTGTGGTACAGCTTCCGTTTTTTTTGCTAAACATGGAGTGCTTAACACACACACATTAACAGTAGCTGTACTTATTCTACAGAATCTAGATGGCAGATAATGCTAGTGATATTTTTAATCTAATACAAAGAAAATTAATTGGCCTTGTATGTTTATTTTGCATTTGGTTTGCAAATGTATACAATTGAGAGCGAGTGAACAATGGAAATCAGCTGACTTGAATAAAAATACCCGCCTACCAAACATTTTGCACAGACCCTGGGAAATAATGGGTATAAGAATGATTTTTAACTGACCCAGAAAATCTTTGTTTATTTCAAGTACTCAATCAAGGGAATAAAAAAATCTTTGTTTATTTCAAGTACCTAATCAATGGAATAAAAAAAATCCTGAATTTGACTTCATTGTTAAAGCTAAACTCTGGACAATATTTTTGGGCCGAAATGTAATCTCATTAGTGCAAATGTCATTTCTTACTTTTCAGCAATGTATTGATCTTTTTCCATAAAGGTCACAGAGAAATTCCCACTTAAAGAAGTCAGAAGAAGGGCTTTGTCCCCTTGATTTCCGTTTAGTAAGACTGGTATCCACTATGGCCACTATTCCCCCAGCCACCTGTCTTGTAACACCCTTTCAGTAGTTTCCTTGTCAGTGAGTGATAACTTCACAAATGACTTGCAGGGGTAGTTTTAGTTCACTGTTGAGTGAGGTTATTGCTGCTCAAAGCTTTGTTTAAAAGGTTATTCCTCATGGAGCATCAGCCCATTCCTTTTCATTCAAATTCTTCTTCCCTCTGAATTCAGGTTTTGTGGGGGGCAGGGGGGATATACCCTAGTCTGAGGATGCTTCGTTGGATTGAGGCTAGCCAGATGTTTCTTAAGAACATTGTTTCTAGATTAAGGTTAGGTATGGTTGCAGAGTTCTCCTGTCAGACCCAGACACCTACAAGTGCATAAGTCCCTGTTTATCCTTATGATCTTCTAGTGTGTCATGTACCAGTTTGGGTTTATGTATGCTTTCATCCCTGCCTACCTATTGTGCAGGTGTTATACAACCTTCTCCCTCTCTCAGTCAGCAGATCTTGTGGAGGGTACCCTTGTTTTTTTTTTATACCATTCCCAAAGGTATTTTTGTTATCTGTTGGGATATCATGCTGTGAAGGCTCTTCTATCTTGTTGACATCTTCCTGCAGGGTTACCTGGCTGAAATGCCAACCTCTGCTCTTATCATGACTCCTCCTTTCCTTGAATCCTAATGTATAGGGATCTGAGGCTTAAGCCTTATCTTACAGACTGGATGGTCTTTTATTTTGGATTTGTTTTTTGTTTGTACAAATTACCCTTTGGGGATCTGTTATTGAAAACCACCTACTTAGGTCTCCAAGATCAGACCATTTTGTGCATTTTAAAGTGGAACTAATGTTGGCTTAACAACAAGTGCTAACAGACATTAGATGTTTCTCCCCTGCCTGTCAACGCTTTTTTTCTGGAAATGTACACTTGGCAACACATGCACAACTCATGAGTTAGTCATCCCAGCCAGTCAGTGAAGATGGCCAAAGACTTCAGATTCAAAAGGAGAGCAGGTGAAGGATGGAAAAGCCACAGAGAGGAGCATGGACATTGCAGCAGTGTATGGGGTGGTTTTCATACACATTTGTGCATTATAGCAAAGAGCTCAAGGGGGCCCTAAACTGTTCATTTAATCTGGTGGTTCAGTTCCACTTCAAAGCGACCCTGTCAGCACAAGGTCACTTTTATGTTAAAGCATACCTCTAATAGAATAGTCACTATACTCTGTTGATATGCCGCCTCTTCATATTCAGCCGACCAGATGGATTGAATACCTGTTTCCCCTGCCGCACACGGTTCCTCTTGCCAGCTATATGTCCTGTAGTGATGAATGAACCAGTAAAAGAACTTACAGCTTGCAAAGAGGGAGCAGGTATTTGATACACTGGATGTGTGAAATACATGCACTGTCAGGGAAAAGCGAAGAGTAGATATATCAACAGATGGGCTGCTGAAAAGGTAAGTATCATATCTATTACAGGTTTGTTTAACATATCAAAAGACCCTGTGCTGACAGCGTCACTTTTAAGTGTTGTGATCTTTGGAAGATTGGGAAGTTTAAAATGTTTTATTAGAGCAATTGAAAAAAAACACTTTACCGTGAGCTTGTCACTATAGCTGTTAATGGTGAGATCTGAAGCTCCCATCCATTGTCGGATATTGCCATTCCCTACCTTGTGGGACAGTGCTAGGTCCAGGGTAAAGCATGCCTGTATCATCATAGACATTGACAGGCCTGTTCTAGAAAATGTGAACAGTGGAAGCCACAGGCAAAAAAATTTTGGGTTGGCAGTGCCAATTTCACTTCTAGGACTTAGATATATATATTCACTTCTAGGATATTATATATCATAAAGGTGGTTACTATGCTGCCTAAACAATGGCATGCGTAATTGAAAGAAAAGTAGGAGACAGCTGTAATTGAATTGTTGTGCTAGCGGATGCCAGTTTTACAATCTCCTGTGTATTATTTGTGTATATGATACAAAAGAAGGCCCTTTACACATACAGGACTGATCCCTGATCCTAATCTTTTCTAAAGTCACAAAAGAAGTTAAAAAATCAATTGAGTAATAATTGCACTATAACCTTGATAGTTTACCCTGTACCTTTCTGCCACAAAAGGCAGTAAGGAGAAGATAGACAGAGCCTTAATTTTTGCTGTGCAAACTTGTATTGCTTTATATAGAAATTCTGAAAAATATTATTGATTAGACTGAGTGTTTTCCTAATGGAAATATGAGGCAGATAGATGTGATACTGATCTTTAAATACACGGTACCTGTAAATAAGTGCTCTATCAGAAATATATCCCCTATGAAACCTTGTTAAGTGGTGCAAAAGAAAAGTGTTTTTGACTGTTTGAGCGGATTTGTTATTTTGCACTATTGAAGAAAATTGTACCACTTATTGCCCTATTATTAAAGGTGATGCTTAGTACTTCTTTTAAATATATTTTGTTTGGATGCTCTTAGCTATAAGGTAAATTATGTACCATATTTAGTATAATAACAAATATGGTTTAAATAGAAGTTTCGACACAGGGAGCCCCAGGCAGACACTCCTCAGAGTTTTGCAGGCTTAAAATTGCCACTTATCAGGGATCCCCCTCACTTCTTAGCCTCTGGCTTCTGACTTAATGTCGAGCCTTTGTTTTCCTATTAGGGATCTCATCAGTAGAGGAATGAAGTAGAAACAGTGCTTGGGAAAGTCTAGATGCCACTGAATACATTTAAATGTTAAAATTAGGACAATTCAACACTTTTTTCTGTGTATTTAATTGTTATTTCTTTAGATACTGGTATGTATAGTGAACGAGGGACAGGTGGTTGGCAGATATACCCCTTCCTAAGCTGACAGTCTCCTCTTGGCACTGTCAGTACTGAAGAGCCCTGTCCTCCTTCCTCTGGGAACCCACTGCTGCTACTCCCAGTGGTGAGGGCCATGCTGTTTGGTATCAGCATGATAGAAGGCCAAATGCTTGTTACCCCCGTCAGCTATCATGTCTGGTGCACTGATCTTGAGCCATTGGACAAGAGGGAGAGTATTTTAAAAAAAATATTTTGTTTAACTAAAATTACATTATTTCCCAAGTGTTGTATTAGTTAAAAAAAAGTTTTAGCACTTTGGAGAGCCCCAGCCAACACATTCACCAGCAGCTTTAACTTTAACGACTTGCCCAAGAAATTAAGGGCCTGTGTCAACGGACTTTGAGCTTGTGTCAATGACATCATACACAGCATACTCAAAACAGATTTCATTTTGTGTTCCAGTACTATCTTACTGCAAAACAATGCAAAGTAAATACTTTATTGCACAAAAAATATATAGATTTTTGTTTAAAAGTGAATAATTGCTTGCATGTGTCATTGACATGCCTTTGTTTAAACTAAGGCTGTTAAATCTTTCATGAAACCGTATAAATAATTAAACATTTTATGTGGCTTGTATACTGGAAGCTTTGCCATCCATTTTAATTTTAATTATCTGAATTCACATGACTACCCCTGCTAGTGTACGGCAACATTTTTAACATGTAAGCATTTTCCTGTTCAGTAAAATATACACAGTACAGAGTACAGAGCAGTACAGAGGTCAGTAATATAACGCACAGTACAGAGGTCAGTAATGTAATGCACAGTGCAGAGGTCAGCAGTACAGAGTTCAGTAATGTAATGAACAGTGCAGAGGTCAGGGGTTTAAGGCAGAAATAACAGGAACTTACAGTGCACATGGTTGATGTGATTCCGGTGCCTTCTTCCTCTCCTAGGGGTGGTGGGGGGGACAGCAGCGCATCCTCCATGTCCGACGTGAAGCCTCCCTTCAGGTCCCACGCTGTCCTGCCAGCCGGCTAATTGTATCTCTGCAGTCTTCCTCACAGCCTATGGCAGCTAATGTGGGCAGAGGAAGACTGCAGGTGGCCAGAGGAGCCGACATGACGGGCAGACAGCTGAACTGATTCTCCCTCTCTTGTCTTCACCTGATCGGCCACTGCAGCTACAGAGCGGCCGAGGAGGAGAAGAGAAGGGGGAAGAACTGACCATGTGATCGCTGCTGCTAAAGCGGTGGCACTTTCCCCCCTGGTCCTGCCGACGGCGCCCCCAAGATGAATTTCCACTCGTCCCCAGGCAATTTTCACTCGCCAATTGCGAGGGGGCAAGTGGAAATTTTGAGCCCTTACTAACATGGACCTTTTTTTATTCATTTCATAGGAATTGTCTTTTATACATTGAAATGATTCACTCTCATAACTGTATCACTTAATTTGCAACAACCTCAGTTTATTTGCATGTCTTTGGAATCATAACATGTAGAGTTATTGAAATATTAGAATGTTTATAAAGCATAGTAGTATTGTAAGAATAACTTTCAAAGATCTGTTCTGCAATGGTCCCTAAGGTACAACAGCTGCATCTGCCAAATGGTCACAATTTTCTGCATAGTTTTGGTATTAAATGTAAGCGAACAGTTCTAAAGAGTCCCTTGCTTCTCTTCTTTCTCTGCAGAGCACTGTGGACAAACTTATTAAAAAGACAAATCTCGCTCTTGTGGTTGGAACGAACAGCTGGAGAGAGCAATTCATTGAAGCGATCACAGTTAGCGCTGGTAAGTTTGTATGTTTGCATGCGGTCTGCTGTATTACAAAGCCAGCCCTGAGCCTTATAAGTAGTTATAAGTAGTCTATAAGCTGAAGATAGAGAATAACTAATCTTTATAATGTCTTCTTAAACATGCAAATGCAGCAATTTAACAAAATCATTACAGGACTCTCAGGCTTTCCTACTTGAACATATCTTTACTGAGACCTAGATTACTGTAAAGCAATAGACACATGGCATACTAATTTATTTCTATGGCTGTTGTTATGCCTTAGTGCAAATGGCAATCTGGCAAGACCTAGTCCCCTGTGCTAATGGCAATGTGGCAGTTCCTTGTGCTAATGCATAAATTGTCGGTGCTATATACGGTAAATAACTGTAATAAATGGCAAGCTGGCAAAGTCGTGGCTCTACAAGTAGTCATAGGACAAGGCTTGATATGCCTCCAGGGAACATGTGGGTATTAAGTCTCAGTAGGGACTGAGCTGTGTCATTCAATATTTAAAATTACAAATCTCACCAGTGCTTATTTTAATCATTGATATTAAACATGAACCATACTGGCATTTACCTCACTTATATAAGCAATGCCTTATTTTCTTTATGAGAACATTAAACTACAATTTTGAGATTGTTGGATTCATGCTGTACAGTTTGTACTGTTTGTTCCTTTCTTATTTTATGATGTGGGAGATTTATGGAATAAGACTTCAGCTATCATTCACAGCACAGAATTGTGACTGTAAATCAGTCATCACCTAGGATCGAGTCCTTGGCATGGCAGCTGAAACTTTTTTGTCTTTTTATTGTTGTAGTTTACTAGACTTTCCAGTCATTTACTGTTTCACTACCAAGGGGCTTTAAAGGCCAAAGACCCATTAGAGCACATATGTTAGCGTTAAATAGAAAAAACACCTCTCCACAAGCCTGCCCCATGGTTAAAGTAAACCCAGAGACTTCAGGAAGAGTTAAGGTGTTTGCAGGGAGGCAACATTAGAGGTTTAATATATGTAATTTTATACTTTGAACTGAAGCATGAGCATAGCATGGGGAATACTGACAGGCTTGAAGTTCACGTTTCCTTTTTTTTTTGGGGAAAAGCTGTGTGACGCATGGGTAGGGATCCCTGGAACAGGGAGGAAGTTAATTATTTAACATGCCAGGTTGTGCTCTGGGGGGTTGGGGAAATATAAAAGGGCAAGTTCACTAAAAGAATACCCGAGCCCGCAGCTCATTGGCTGCCGGCTCCATCGATACGAAAATTTTCCTGCCAGCTCCTTTGATCAGCTGATCGAGGGATGCCGACCAAAAGGGTGCCGACAGCGGTTCCTCAAAAACTGAAATTCCTACAGTGTAAGGGCACCTTAAGGGGGCAATTGATTCAAATGTAGCCTTTCTTACAGTCATCCCTTGACCTATTCTGAACCACTGATTTGAATATCAAACTGAACCACTGATTTGAATATCAAACCCCAATTGCATTGCGTTAATATCCATTATTGCTGACCTTTTCCAACCTCAATCATTGTTGTTCCCGTGTGGGGGCATAACAATGACAAGTCTGTTGTCCTACAGATAGTGGAATATAGGGCATATATATGTAGGCTATTGACTGCCTAATACATTAACTGCTTGTTAAACTCTCCATAAATCTTTTATCCTTCCTATATTAATATCTTGCTATTTACATTAGGTGAACATTATAGCCAAATATTGTAGCATTGCTTTTCAAATGAAATGAGGTTAGGATTAAATTAAATAGATGTAGCATTTTGGTTGGTCAAATATTAGTATTTCCAAATGAGTACCCTGGGACAATAAGCAGATGATATGTATAGATTACCACTATTAATTAGTACCATATGGTCCATGTATCAAAGAAGCAGTTTGGTGTTACCAGGATCACATCCCTGCTTTAAAAAAAAAAAAAAGCACCACACATTTATAAAGCACAGTGGTTTGCTTTACAAATGTGCATTGCCTTCCACTTGCCTTGGGTCTCTGAAGCAAGCAAATGCAATAAAAATGAATGATGAACAAAAAAAGCGAGAGAACCCGGTCACATCACTATCAAAATCATGTGACCAGCCTCTCCTTCAGTCATGAAGTTCTCTCTGGTGCGTTGAGCAGAAGGAACTCTGTGAGGCACACTGCAGGCTCCACACCATGGACTAACCTAGCGGGGTACAGTGGATGAGCCCCTATGTGTCTTGAGCACAAATGAACACAGCTGTAGTTAAATAGAGATAAGAGATAATATTTGGTTAATATGCGGAAGCAGTGGCGTAACAATCACCATAGCGACCCAAGTGGCCGCTATGGGGCCCGGGGCACAGTAGGGCCCGGCCAGATGCCATGCGGGCCACCTGGGTCGCTATGGGATCCTCTGCTGGTAGCTTTCACTGGCGGCTGAAGACGAACACGCCGCTGTTCAGATAACTTACAGTAATCTGTGCAGCAGCGCGTTCCTCTCCACAGAGTCAATGAGAGCCAGCAGCGGCAGTGGAGGAGGAGGCGGGGCCCATGGTCGGCAGCAGAGGAGGAGGCGGGGCCTGGTGACGAAAAAGGAGATGGGTCCGGAGAAGGAGGCGGGGCCCATCAGCGACCGTGGAGGAAGAGGAGGAGGACAGGTAAACAGTGCAACCAGCCCACCTGAGGGTGACTCTGCATAGCCGACCATAGAGATTTCTAGTTACGTCCCTGTGCAGAAGCATCATTTTATTTATGGATATTTGAAATAGGGAGGTATACTGTGTGTATATATTGCGCAGAACTAGACTTGTAGAACTTTTTTTAGGATTTTTGCTATAACTAGTGCCCCCAGTTGTCATCATCAACACTTTGGAAAGTCTCTATGCAGGCATTCTCCAACTGTTCTCTTTCTATAGAAATGAAAGTGTGAACTTGTTACCACACTGCATTTACTCTTTGACCTAGTTGCCTGGATGCCTTCTATCTTCTTTTTTCAATACTCTGACACAGAACAAGTATTCAGATAAGGATTTCTGACTTCCTTGATCTGCATATTTAGTACAGATTGGTATTAGTAATCAGCATAATGGCCAAGCAATTAGAATTTTCAGAGATTAAACTGGTAGCCTGTGTATTTCTACCATGGCAGGCTGTTTTTTTTTTTTAAAGGTTGCACTGCAATACCATTTTGTATCACCAGGTGGCAGTGCAAATGAAATCTGGAATACCATTCTGGAGAGAAAATATAGAACAGTTAGAAGATTTCTTGTTTGCTATTTCCTTTGTGACATGAATTTTTTTTAACCAAAACAAAGGTTTAACAGGAGTAAATAGGATTTCATTGCTGATGCAATGCAGTAGATAATTGTACTCATGTAGGCACACTCATGTACGTTCCCTAAGCTCCCCTCTACATAATATATGCAGTTTTATAGAGAAAGAGCAATGTAGAGTGTTTGTATTCACATAATAAAAATGAAAAGCAATCTCCTAGCTTGTGTCCTGTCCTTGGGTAGCACTGAATGTAACCAGAGAAGACAAGGAATAAAGAAAGCACAATACGTATTATATAGACATACAGGCTGCAAACACTAACATACTGTATATTGCATAATAACGTGCCTGTGTGGGGGCACAAACAATAAACTCTACAAAACACCTTTAATACATGAGACTTTATGGCTAATTAGATATTCATCCTGTCCATCATTAAAGCTGAACTCCAGGCACAAAAACTTTCTTTCAAAATATATTCTTCAATAACCACAACGTGTTTAGATCCACTTTGTGTGCACCTAATGTCTTGGCAAACCTATATACCGTGTTTCCCCAAAAATAAGATACTGTCTTATTTTTTTTTTTGGCTTCAAAAAACACACTAGGTCTTATTTTCGGGGTATGTCTTTTTTTTTTTTAAATGTACAACAATCTAAAATTAATGCAAATACAAATTAAATAATCCAAAATGGCAACGTTAAAAATAGGGTGATCAGGGGTGCCATACCTTTCCAAGAGCAATTTGGTAACCAATCACTGGCCAGAATGAGCGAAGCGCACGTTCATTATCATTCCTCACAGGTGGAGTGCATTTGGTATCACTCCGCCTGTGACAGGATCCGGCGCTATAGAGGAGGCATCGGCTTATGCGGCTCTGCTCCCTCTGCTGCTGCCTTGCTTCCTCTAGCGCTGGCTTCGTTGGCACCTCTGATTCTTTCCCGCGGCTCTTCAAGTTCCCCCTTATGCCACCACCGGCCCTGGGAAAGGTCACAACTAAGTCTTATTTTTGGGGTGGGTCTTATATTTTAGCAATTCCCAAAAATAGTACTAGGTCTTATTATCGGGGTAGGTCTTATTTTCGGGGGAAACAGGGTATCTTTTAAAAGTGGTGCTGTCATCATCAATGTGCTTTTCATAGCCCGTGCAGAGAGCAGAGCAGGCCCCGCCCACTGCATGCTGCAGTAAAATACAAGAGGAGGGTGGATACAAGACCAGTCACCCTGCACAAGGAGAGAGAGCATCAGTGACCGGTCTTTATTACAGGAAGGTCTTGCATAGAGACAAAGTGCCTTAGTTGCTTCACTGCACAGATCTGGAAGACATAAAGGAAACAAAGAGTCATGAAAAATATGCATGCCTTTTATATTCAGACAATATTTATTTAGCCTGAAGTTGAATTTTAACAGAAATCTGCACTAAGGAAAATACAGAGGATGCCTCTGCTGACCTTGTCATCTGAAAATGTTAATTCCCTGACTGTTCTGTGGAGCTAATGGCTTTTAGTATTTTCTGAGTTGCTTACCTGAAACAAGTGCGCTCATGAGGAAATCTGAGTTCACTTTTACTGATTTTCCTGCACACTTAATCCTGGTCAATAACTTCAAGTCAGAAGATCAGAACCACAACCGGGCACCTACCATTGTTAGGAGGTTAATAATGGCAAATAAACACTGCCTGGCCCCCAAAAAAAAAAAAAAGTAAACACATACTGTATATTTTATTGGACCGCCATTAGCTTTGATTACGGCACACTTTCTCCGTGACATTGTTTCCATAAGCTTATACAATGTCACAACATTTATTTCCGTCCAAAGTTGCATTCATTTTTCACCAAGATCTTGTACTGATGATGGGAGAGTCTCATGCTCCATGAACCACTCTTTCAGAAGAGAGTCCGGGCACTGACATCTTGGATCAGGGAAGAAAAAAACCATTGATAGAACAAACCTTGTCATTCAGGTAGGCAGCTCTCTTGTTTTAGTAACATAACAGCTGAACCAAGACCTCAGCAAATGAAGAAACCCCAAATCATCACACTGCTTTTAATCCAGGTGGTGACTTTTTTTGGCAGTGTACAAAGGCTGGCATTGCAGACATCTGCTGGAATAATCTACAAACTGGATGTCTGTGGCCCTGGCTCTCACCTGAAACAAGCATGTAGCAAGTGACAGAGGGAAATGAATGCTCCTCGTCTGCATACTGCAGTAACTCAGAAATTTTTGGAAACATTCAATCAGCATTACTGCCAGGCAACTAACATCTTCACAAGAAAAGATCAGCAGTGGTGTTTTTAGAGAGATGCTGTCAGTTTGCCTATCCCTACTGATAGGCCAGCCCGCAGCAAGGAATCTTTGTCCATCTACTCTGTCTTTGTTCTGGTGAAACTTTCACCCTGTTACTCTAGTGGAGCAGGCTTCTGGATATGGGGGAGCATGTGACCTTCCATGTCATGGTGCTCACAAAAGGTTATACTACCCAATCCATGCTCCCCTCAATGCCTCCCCATTATAGGAGTCCACCCCGGTTAAGCTCCAGGGTTGGAGCTCACCTAGGTGGGTGATGTCACACCCCGACATAAAAGTGTAATTGACACCATCCATTCAGGTAATCTTCAACACCAGAGCTTACCAACGGTAGTCTTCTTTGCCCATCCCTACTGATAGTCCAGCCCGCAGCAAGGAATCTTTATTCATCTACTCTGTCTTTGTTCTGGTGAAACTTTCACCCTGTTACTCTAGTGGAGCAGGCTTCTGGATATGGGGGAGCATGTGACCTTCCATGTCATGGTGCTCACAAAAGGTTATACTACCCAATCCATGCTCCCCTCAATGCCTCCCCATTATAGGAGTCCACCCCGGTTAAGCTCCAGGGTTGGAGCTCACCTAGGTGGGTGATGTCACACCCCGACATAAAAGTGTAATTGACACCATCCATTCAGGTAATCTTCAACACCCGAGCTTACCAACGGTCGTCTTCTTCTGCTGGGAAGCAGCAAAGGGATCATGGATTGGTGATTATACCTTTCCATGGAGGTGAGCTATCACCAGACACTGCCCTTTGCCCATTCAGGGCAGGGTGAATGTGTCTCTTTGAAGAGCATTATGTACAGCCTGGCAAGCTGTGGTACATAACAGGAAATGATTACCACACAGATCTCTTTTTTCCCTTGTTTTTGTCAAACCTATTTTCCAAGCTATAGCATTTGTTTTCGGGATGTAATTCCACATACAGGAGACTGTGCACCAAAGGAAATCGTTTTCTCTTGCATCTGCGGCCCTCATATTGTGCCAAGTACAATGCCATGTCAAACAAGACCTTCAAGCCTTTAAGGATTTGTTTATCATGTAATATTAAAGCTGCTGCCTCAGCGACTAAGGCGTGTTTGGGATGCAGCAAGTGAACCGTGTGTGTATAGTGCATGTGTCTATAACAGAATATAGACAGTACTGAGGAAATTCTATTACCCTGCAGAATTCAAATCTGTTTGCTAATACACCATTTGATGTTTACAAGCAAAATAGGGCATGACTGAAAGCATGGGGACAGTCAAATGGCTTTTCCGGCATGTTAGTGCGTTTGTAATGTTCTATGATAAGCTTTTCTAGAAATATAATTAATCCTTTCACTGTGCATTCTCTGACGTGACAGTGGCAGCAAGTAGCAGCAGGTGAATCTCACAGCCTGCTTGTCTGTCTACGACTTGGAACTTTGGTATTCTTTTTTATTTCACAAAGGTTTTATTTGGTTTTGTCATATTTTTGCATGAAAAGTAAAAAATTAACAAAGTTAGGGCATGCAAGCCCTGCAACAAGGAACACAAAAAGAAAATATACAGGCACAACGTTGTGCAGAGCCCTGCAGAATGAATAACAGGAGCAGTATAACGGGTACTGAAGAACAATATGTGAGCGTAAAAGGGACAGTGCTGCTTAGTTCTAGTGCGCAAGACACATACTAGCATGCAAAAGGATCATCGTAGGGGGAACATATCAGATTAGGTAGCTGAATATCACGGAGGTGAGGTCGAGAAGGCTGACGACCCCCTATAACAGAACATTTGGTCCAGATGGGAAGGAGCACGTCAATCAGCACTGACATGTAGGGGGGTAGGAACAGGAAAGGTAAAGGGACAGATGATGGAGGTAGAGAATGGGCGGAGGGCCGGGGGGGGAAAAGAACAAAAGGGATTAGGGTCGTGGAAAGCGCTGCGTTGGGAAGGAGGTCCAGGGGGAGGTAAGAAGTACAGAGTCTCTAAATAGATAGGAGTTGTGGATCGAAAGATGGTGGTTTAAAGTAAGTAATCCAAGGTTGCCAAATCAGTAGGAAGCGGTCATGAGTTTCGGACAGTATCGCCGTCAGTTTCTCGTTCACCAAAATGTCGTCCAGGTGATTCTTGACTTCCCCAAAAATCAGGGTTGGGGATTTCCACGCTCTGGCAATCGTCATCTTGGTGGCGACAAAGATGTGGGATACAAGGTGTTTCTGGTAACACGTCAATTGTGGAATTGGCTGTAGCAACAATGCCTCACATGGTTCCCTTGGTAGAGTGAGTTGGAAGAGTGAGTTTATTAGGTCGTATACACTATTCCAAAGACTTGTCGCCCGGGGACATGTCCACCAAATGTGGATCATGGTGCCCGACGCGCCACAGCCTCGGAAACAGTGTGGCCAGTAGGAGGGAATGTATTTTGCTAGACATGCAGGCATGTAGTACCAACGATGCATCACTTTGTAGGAGTTCTCGAGTGCGAGCACATTGCGAGAACAACGGGCTATCGCTGACCAAGTATGCTGCCAGTCCTCAGGGGTTAGGGATCTGCCCAATTCCTGATGCCACTGACGTTGATAAGGAGCAAGGGAGGTAGAGGAGGAAGCAAGCAGAAAAGAGTAGATCAAAGAGATGACACCTGGGGCGTGTGGGTCTGAGTAGCAGCAGCGCTCGAATAGGGTCATTCTCTTCGGAGCTGAGGTGTTCTTCGGGAGTGAATTAATGAAGTGGCTTATTTGGGTGTAGCAGAACCATTCCCGAAGGGGGATAGATCTATTTGCACGGAGCTGCTGGAATGATTTCACACCTGAGAGCGAGATAAGGGAGTACACTGTGGTCAGGTCGCTACGGGACCACCAGGAGAACAAGTGAGGGTCGCTGGCGCCAGGGGGGAATAGTGGAGAGTTGAGCCAGGGTAGCAAAGGTAGATGAGGCGACATCAAGGCGCTGGAGTAACGAACTCCGTCCCACACCTTCAAGGAGTGCCTAAGGATAGGGCTAAGAGTGGGAGGGCGGTCAGTCTGTGATTGCCACAGTAGGGATGCAAGGGGCAGGGGGTGACAGTCCACCATGTCTAAACATGCCCAAAGCGGGAGTTCGGCTTTTGAATCCAAGGGGGCTAAGGGGGCAATAGTGGCAGCAGTGTAGTATGCTCGAAGATTCGGGACTGCAAGACCTCCACAGGTTTTAGAGCGATAGAGCAGTTTTTGGTTTATACGGGGACGTGAGTAGCCCCAGATGAACGTAAGTACTCTGCGTTGGAGGATGCGGAAGATATGGCCGGGAATGGGGATCAGCAGGACACGAAATGCATAAGACAACTTAGGCAGGAAGGTCATCTTCACTGCATGAATCCTGCCTATCCAGGAAATGAGAAATCTCTGCCAGGAAATCAGCAAATTATTGAGGGTTTTCAGGCGGGGGGCAATGTTGGCTGTGTACAAGGTGACATAAGTTGGGGTCAGTCGGATACCCAGGTATTTGAGAGGGGGTCCAGGTAAATGGGAAAGAGAGCTTGAGTGCGGCTAGCGTTGCAGGCGTCAAGGAAACGTCAAGGGCTTGGGATTTGGATTGGTTAACCCGTAAGTCCGAGATGAGTGAGAAGTCTGAAAGTGCTTTAAGGAGGTTCGGGAGGGAGAGAAGGGGGTTAGTCAAGGTCAGGAGAACATCGTCGGCGAAGAGGAATATTTTGTGGTGAGTGCCCGCCACCTCAAGGCCATGGATATCGGGGTATGACCTAATGTATTCCGCCAATGGTTCGAGGGCAAGGGTAAAAAGGATGGGCGACAGAGGGCAACCTTGGCGGGTGCCGCGCGCTATTGGGAACAGAGAAGATTCAAAGCCACAATATTTAAGCTTGGCCTGGGGCGAGGCATACAGGCCCACGATCCAGGATATAAAATGGAAGCCAACGCCCCAGTGGCGGAGGACCTCAAAGAGATACGGCCAAGAGAGCATGTCGAAGGCCTTGAAAATGTCCAAGGACAGCAGCATCATTTCTCTGGAGCGTGAAATGCATCAGGTGTAGGGCCCCGTCTCCGGCCTGTCTGGATGGCATGAAACCAACCTGATCCTTTTTAAGTCGGGAGGTGAGAACTTTTAAGTCGGGAGGTGAGAACTTTAGAAAGGATCTTAACGTCCACATTTATTAAGGAAATGGGGCGATAGTTGGTCCAGGAGTGGGGGTCTCTCCGTGAGCATGTGCGGGGACATGAAGTCACCCTTCAGTCAGGAGACCATTAAAGAGGGAGGCCAGGTGGGGGGATAAGTCATCTGATAATTTTTTATAGAAAAGGGCGGAGAAGCCATCTTGGCCAGCTCGTTTGCCCGTTTTAAAGCCCTTAATGACTTGTTGGACTTCGGTGGCAGAGATTTCCGACTCCATAAGGTCCCTACCAGCTTGTGGGATTTCTGGAAGGGTAATCTGGGATAGAAATTCGCAGATAGTATCAAGAGAGGAAGTGGAAGGGGCCGAGTAAATCTTGGAGAGGTGGTGGCGGAATTCCGATAAGATTTTTGTCGGGTCACTGGTCCGGGTGGTCAGTCTGGTGCAGAGGGAGATTGGGGATGGGACACTATCAAATGTCCGTAGACATTTGGCTAGCATTAAGTCGGGTTTGTTGCCCTTCGCGTAAAACCTCTGTTTCGTCCAGCGCAGGGAGCGTTCAGCCCTATCTGTGAGGCAAAAATCGAGTGCAGCCCGTGTCAACGCCAGTAATTTACGGTTAGGGGTCGTGGGATTGGACTTAAAGGCTCGAGACACCTGGTCTAGCTCAATTTCGAGACTCTGGATGTGTCGGTTGCGATCACGCTTACGTTTAGATGCTATTTGAATCAGGTGACCACGGATGACTTACTTGTCGGCTTCCCAGACTGTTGATTCAGAGGAGACGTTCCCCGCATTAAGCTGAAAATAGTCAAGGGTACGCATGCGGATTTCCGAGAGTATATCGGATAGTGAGAACAAGGATTCGTTTAAGGACCAGGAGGGCGAAGGGGGCGTGCTAAGGACAGAGGAGCATACTATGAGCACTGCATCATGATCCGACCAGGGTATAGGAAGGATGTGAGATGAGGAGGCTAGGGACAGGGAGCGCAGTTGGAGAAAGGCATGGTCAATACGCGAGTGGGAGTGGTGGGGGTTTGAGTAGAAGGTGTAGTCTCTTCCTATGGTTAAACATTTTGAGAAAGGCTGCCCTAGAGAGTCTTGTTTCTCAAGAAATAGAGAGTCATTGGATTGTGTAGCATACCAACACATGAGTGTGCCATGAGGCCACAAGGACATCAAGGGTCTAACCCATGTCGAAAAAGGAATTTTAAAATTGCTGCCAGGGGTTTTTATTATTATTATTGTTACTATAATAATATAGGATTTATATAGTGCCAACAGTTGGTGCAGCGCTTTGCAAAATAAAGGGAAAGAGTACAGAAACAATACAACTTCAGTACAGGAGGGCCCTGCTCGTAAGAGCTTACAATCTAGCAGTTTGGGAAGTGCAGACATTTCTGCACATGGTACTCCCAAAGGGGTGTATTGTAGGCTACCAACCTCTAAACACCAATGTAGTTAGGGTGTAAATAGGGGAGCCACTAGTTGGGGATTCTATCACAATGTGCTATGGGATCCTGTGATTTCTAGTTATGTCCATATTAGTATACTAAGTCTAAAGTGCTCTTGTCTTTATGGCATTATAAAATTAGAATTGTTCTATTTTAAAATCAGATGATTCCTGTAAGATGACCTCTATCCGCTCCTCGTTGATCTTTACAGCATTTTCGTTGTTTAAGAATAACTGCACTTTGACTTAAATATGAATCTGAACTTGAGACTGCTCTTCTGAAGGACAACAACTGATGCTGCTATTAGTATCAGATGTTCTGTTTTGTCTCCTGTGGATTCTTTCAATTAAAGATTCGAATTACATTACAGTCATCAAAGGCAAATGCCACAGAGTCCTGTCCATGTGCATTTGGAGATGGCACATTGCAGTCAGTGTCAGGGAGCGCCCAGCAATTTTTCATTTTATGATACTCCTTTTTGTGATTAACTTAATTGTAACTCTCAGTGCAGATGTTGCCAGCTGCCTCTCAATCCTGCTTATGACAGCTTATCCCAAAAGCCCGTATACATCCTCCCGTTCAATCCAATACAAGCCAAATTATTCATTCCCTAAAGGGATTGCTTTTGGAGAGATTTATGCTTCAGTGCTATATTTTATGATGTAGCAAAGAAAATTTAGTTCGAATTGCGGTGATTTTATGGCCTGTCACACTGACATTACTTTTAATGGTTTGTAATATAAACATGTAAAGGCTTCATGTAATGAGTGGTCAAAAGGAGACTTTGTATGACAGCCGGAATCATGTACAAATATTTCCTCATCTCTGGTAATATTAAATCATATTGATTTTTGGGAAAAAGTCCAGGAATAAAACACTTTCATATAGGCCTTTGAAAATGTGTACACTGTGGTACAACTTACTAAGATGATTCAAGGGGAAAATAAACTTTCATCTGAATTTTATATATGCATCAAAAGTAGATTTATTTTTGAGATATATTGGAAACTATTTATTTCCTCATCTGAAAGAATATCACCTGAGATATAGTCCTGAGTTCTTCCTGATTAAAGGATGCAGTTAACCTTTTCCTGTCTGAAATATACTGCAAATAGTAAGTATCACTCAATGTGCAATAAATTACAATTCCAAATGCTTGCAGCGAGCAGAGAGCATCAGCTTTAGTGATACAGAGATTGATGCTGTACCACTACGTAGCCCTTAGCTATAGGCTAGGGGAGGTGAACAAGATGGATAAGTAATAGTGGGGTATTCTTTTATTGAGATGGCAGGTAAGCCAATACTTGTCATTTTGGTGCATCTGGGAATCGGATTGCAAGAGGCTAATTGAGGTTTAAACTTTAAAGTGGCTAAGCCAACTAAAACTGATAAGTTTAGATTTTTTAAATGTGTTAATTGCTTGAAGTGACTGCAGGCCCCTTGCAGCACTTAGCACCCCTTGCTTTGTTGAATGCCTGAGCAGAAGTGTGGTAATGTTGGAGCTTGGCTGCTCCCTCCTGCACCCATATATTTGCCTCACTTGCCAATAGGAATATGTGGGATATGGGAAAGGGACCACAAGCTTTGACACCACTATGAAGTGCCTCAGGCTCAGACCTCAATTCCCTATCTTCCTCTATCTTCCCACTTACTTTTTACGTGATGACCATAAATGTCCTTTTTGCTAGACATCACACATATGTTACAGAGCTCCAATTTTATTTAAAACTACAGTTAACTTTTGACTTTGTAATACAACGACTAAACTGCTGATTTAATTTTTTTGTTTTTGAGTCATGTGAATATTTGGATGAAAATATTTTCCCCAAACCAGTCTATTCAAGGATTTATGTGATTATAGAAGACAATTATAGTATATAATACGCATGAAAAGCTTACAGTTTGATCCACACCTTAGTTGTATTCCAGAATCCCACATAGCATGACAGCCTATAACTTCATTCAGCCAACTTTGCGTGATTGTTCCAGCATTTTACCGGCCTAACATTTCCAAAAAAATATTTGCCTTCCTTTTAAAGCTGAAAGTATCTATAAATATCCCACAATCATAGTTGGTCAATATCGGTGTGCAACATTTTATGTATAGTCTCAGAGCAAGGTGGTTGGCAGTCAGGTAGTATTTTAAATATATCCGTGGGTATACTAGTTAAGATTCTGTTGAAAAGCCAGTTAAAAAACAGTTATTGAAGCAAAGTGGTGGCCTTTACAGCATAAGTATAAACATATTATTGCTGAAACTGTTAGGAAATGTTTAGCTGCTCACTTCTGTGGTCAAAGAACCCCTTATTGACAAAAGAAAATCCTGAAAGAAGAACTCTACTAGATGGCCCCGGAAGCAATTCAAAAGATCTAGTTCTGCCAGGTATGAGGGGGTGGGGGGACATGACTCACTCTCTTCTTTCATTGAGATGACAGGTAAGATATTAATTACCTGTAATTTTGGTGCATGCTGGAACAAGGTTACAAGGGGTTTAATGGCCTTTACACATTGAACTTTAAAGCAAGGGATCCAAGTAATCCATTTATGGGAGTCAGGTGACTCACTCCCTTCCCTGCCACTTCACAGAGATAACACTTGCGGATTTGCCACACAGTTACCCAGCTCTTTTACATTGGACTAGTAAGAGGGTCCGCAGCCCTGTGTATGGTCCAAGTCATGACTAGGAACGTGTACAGGGCTAAGGCTTTTCGTTACCAGTGGTCAAATAGAGCAGTGGGGGAGCAAATGGATGGGAAAGTATGTGCAGCTTATAGAGCCAGGATTAAAGTGTAAATGTTGCTTTGCTCTTCATGGACAAAGCACAGGTTCACTTTATATGTTATATTGCTTTAAAACTGTAAAAAGCGATAACACATAGTAAGATATGTGTATTGGCCAGAAAAATGGAAACCCTGACATACAATGTAAAGAGGTGCATGCTTTAGAGTTTAAGTTGTAGTGTATAAAAAAAAAGAGACCTACAATAGCAGCTAAATTTGTTCAGTTTCTTTGCATACAGGCTACTAAGAACAGTCTTAAAGTCTATGGAAAGCCAAAACTGTTTTTAGTTTTAAATAGAATAGCAGCTTGCTGAAAAAAAATGTATACATTATGGATCTGGACGCAGTGTTCTTTGCACCCATGTACTTTAGCCCTTAGAAAGTTATACTTTTAGCTACTTATCGTCTTTTTAAGGTAGGCAGGTAAAAATGTACTCTACCCAAAACATTGGCTCGCTTATATATACTTAAAATACAAAACAGTTGTTATGGGGATTGAATTAATTTGCAGGTACAGTGGAAAACTTGTGTAAAGTATACAACTAAATAAATTGTATGAATATAGGGGGAACATCTATGACTTTGATTTATTTTCTGGAGTGAAAGGCCAGCATTCTGCATGTACCTTCTACATGGCTATGCAATCTCAAGTAAGCGAAAGTGGCAAGTGCACAATTTAAAGTTACCTCTTTAAAACTGTTCAGCATCTGATAATATAAGTATTCATCTGATTATCATCCGAAGAGCTGTGTTGCATGATATAAATGGTTCAAAGGATGGATCTTTTTTATCTAATCCAGTCTGATCCTTCAAATGTTTAAGATTTAATGGCAACTTGTATACTTGTAAATAATCAGCTGGGATAACCCATATTTATTCATATTTTTCACAGGGGAAGATGATGACGATGATGAATGTGGAGAGGAAAAACTACCATCCTGCTTTGACTATGTGATGCATTTTCTAACCGTGTTCTGGAAAGTCCTTTTTGCCTTTGTCCCACCGACAGAGTACTGGAATGGCTGGGCCTGTTTCATTGTGTCAATTTCAATGATCGGCCTCCTGACAGGTTTCATTGGGGATTTAGCTTCTCATTTTGGATGTACTATTGGCTTGAAAGATTCCGTTACTGCAGTTGTGTTTGTCGCCTTGGGAACATCAGTACCTGGTAAGTGGTTTGAGCTTACTGTAGTATGAAACACTGTAGTTTTGCAAGGACATTTCATATGTTTCATAAAGATAGATGCCAATTAGATGAACTATTGTACAGTATATACTGCTAAAATAACGAGAAAGTCCTCAAATAAAGACATCAGCCTTGGGTTGTATTACAAAGGGCTGAGTTCATAAACATTCCGTATATACCTTAAAGAAGAACTCTTACTAGACGTTAAAAAAGGATTGTTACATCATCCAAGAGACCCAGAGCAGATCGTTCTTGTCCCCATTAAAATATGTGCCAAAAGTTGAAGTTGAACCGTAAATGAGTCTTTCAACGTGAAAATAATCCCAAGCACACTAGTACACAAGCAAATCCCCTAGGAATGGCTAAAAGAGAAGAAATGGCTCAAAAGGGGTGGTAGGCCGTACCATACAATACACCAACAAGAATCCATTCCTTCAACAGACGGCAATACCAGTGTGTACACAGTACACCATTATATCTAAAGGGGTGGTAGGCCGTACCATACAATACACCAACAAGAATCCATTCCTTCAACAGATATTGATATTGATATTGTTGTAGAATTATTTATTGGTAAGACTAATTTGTCTTTCGTACGAGTATATCACCTTCACTCGTAGGTACTGTTTGAATAAAGATCTAATGTGTGCCTGTTCAAATATGTTGAAAAGGTCAACAATATCCAAAGGGTTGTATGTACTTTTTTACATAATTGTATTTATTAAGTATATCTACAACTTTTCTTTTTAAGTAGGGCATGTAAAAAATTCCTGTTAAATCCTCTGACACAGTTGTCACCTGAAAAAGTGTCCCCATTAGAAGACTTCCCTTCTATTTTTGTTCTGGTGGCAGCTTTTTTTAAATATTGGATTTTCATCATGTTTAGTTCCAGTGACATTGGTCATCAGTACAAAGACAGGGTAAATCTCCCTCGGGGGTAACACAGTCAGCATTGAACTTCTCACAGAGATTTTTTTTTCTACTCTTTCTAAAATGAAAAAAATGGCTTTTGGGAAGAAAGGTGAGGTCCGAGTCAAGGATGACACCTAGGACCTTGGCATGAGGGGAGGTTTGGATAGTTGTGTTATCAATCACAACTGAAATGTTGGGGGAAGAGTACACTTGTCTCTCAACCCTTTAAAGGCTGTTTACCTTTTATACTATATTACATGTTACACCCACAAGTCCACATCTTACTGTTTGAGGGGTGTGACTGGTTTCCTTTTAGGATGTACAGACTAGATAGAGAGGTATGCAGCTAATCTAATATCTAATATGTGCTTGCAGAATATATATAGCTCAAGAAAAAATCCCCTGAGTTAGCAGTTTTCCATATCCATGATAAATGTCAAATCGCCAGCTAGAACTTTAATGCTTTTGTTTTTTTAAATAAGTCAGAGGAAAAATACTGAAGTATCCAAGCACATAAAACACACATCTGTTTTTATCATCATTTTCATTTTGGCCAGGAGACTGAATTTCCCATCCGCTAAATTATTCACGATACTGATTTAACATTATAAACATCTTAATAGACTTCTTGTAGCAATTTTTCACTTGCCAGCCAGTGCCTAGGGCCTGAGGAGTTCATATGTGAAGTGCTAAGCACACATTCAGTCTGGTTTATTCTGTATACTGTATGTGTGCTTAAAGCAGACCTTTACCCCTTTTCACTAAAAACCACATCAGCATTAAGCTCTGCATGCTAATATAAAATCATCTTACATTGATAAGTTAAGTAAACATTTTTCCTGCCCCTCTTAGGTAGTAGTGATGTAGCCCATGCCTAAGAGATGCATCCTAGGAAGATTGCATCACAGAGCATTGCTGGGAAATCTCATCTGTAAACTCCAAAATCTCACAAGATCTCAGGGAAAGGCATTTTCCTCCCCTAAGATGATGTGCATGGTCACATGTCCTAGTCACATGCGCCAGAGTTCCAGAAAGTAAAGGAAGATATATGAATCTGCCCTTAGTAAAAATGGCCACTTTGAGAAGAATGGGGAGGAAAATAAAAATAAGGTATGCAAAGAATAAAAAGCCTTCAATTATCTAGAAGTATCTGTTTGTAGATTGTTATTACTCTAAAGGTGCATTTGTTGTCATGTTAAAGATAAGGATAAAGTTCCTTTTTGACTACCCCAAAAATCTTGTTTTCTGCTAATGTGACAAGTCAAATTACAGGCACTACCTTCTGCGGGAGTTTCTTTTTTTTTTGTTTGCAAAGGCTCATCTACTCCTGAGAGGATACAGACATTGCATCTCTATGTATTACCACACTGAGATTGCTCAGTTGTTATAATGAAGGCATAACTTTCCTCTTAGAAGTCAGCTTGAGAAAGGACAAACAGCAGTTTCTTTAGAACAGAGAAGATATGACTCTTCAAAAAAAGTTTGGTAAAATCATCTCGTTGAGTATAATTCACTAAAGGGGTTGTTTCCTTCTCAACAGCCTATGGTGGCTTTTTGATTTTGTCAGCCTGGTAGTGCCATGACAATATGTGTGATTAGGCCATGTATGTGGTTAAAATGAATAACTTCAGTACATCAGATTTAAAGACCCCTTCAGAACTGCATGAACACCAATCAGCCTGACCACTGACAGGTGACGTGAGGCAAAAGCTGTGTGATGCTTTGGGCCATTATCTGCTGGGAGACCTTGGGTCCTGCCATTTATGTGCATGTTACTTTGACACGTACCACCTACCTAAAGATTGTTGCTGACCAAGTACACCCCTTTATGGAAATGGGATTCCCTGATGGCATTGGCCTCTTTGAGCAGGATAATGCACCCCTGCAACACTGCAAAAATAGTTTAAGAATGGTTTGAGGGACACAACAATGAGTTTGAGGTGTTGACTTGGCCTCCAAATTTTCCAGATCTCAATTAAATCGAGCATCCGTGTGATGTGCTAGAAAAACAAGTCCAATGCATGGAGGCCCCACCTCACAACTTACAGAACTGAAAGGATCTACTGTTGACAGCTTGGTGCCAGAAACCACAGCGTACCTTCAGAGGTCTAGTGGAGTCCATGGGGGTGATTTACTAACCTAAACACACGCACGCACTAGGTGCGTGTGATTTTCACACAGCAAAACGTATTTATCAACCAAAAAGTCTCTAAAAGCATATTTCCACTAATGCCATATATGGAAAAATCATGCACATGATGCATATATAATGCTGCTTCACAGTTTAGACAAAAATGGTTAGCTCATGCATTTACATTCCTGCATTCATCAACGCAAGCAACACAACGTTGAGCTAATTTACACAACATCACCTTGCAATTCATGCTTGGCTTTGCACAACACACCTGCTGGGTGTGTACACACTACAAAGGTGTTTAGATTCCACCCATAGATCATGCTGGGAGGGAACACACTACAGAGGTGTATACTTGTTTGTGGCGTGTTTATAAGGTTAGTAAATCAACCCCCATGTCTCAACGGGCCAGGGCTGTTTTGGCAGCAAAAGAGAAACCTACTTAATATTAAGCAGATGGTCATAATGTTATGGCTGATCAGTGTACAGGTGAAACTCGAATAATTAGAATATTGTGCAAAAGTAATTGCAGTAAGTGCTGCAAAAGGGGCCCAAACCAAGTACTGAGTACATATGCATGCTTGTACTTTTCAGAGGTCCGATATTGTTCTATGTACTATCCTTGTTTTATTGATTGCATGTAATATTCTACTTTTTTGAGGTTGTGGATTTGGGGTTCTTGGGGTTTTCATGAGCTGTAAGCCATAATCATCACAATTATGACAAATCACGGCTTGAATTATCTTGCTTTGCATATAATAAGTCTATCTCATATATTAGTTTCACCTTTTAAGTTGCATTAGTGAAATAAATGAACTTTGCACGATATTCTAATTATTCGAGTTTCACCTGTATGTGTGTATGCTTTACCAAACTTTGATATAGGGAGAAATATATCAAGTATTACAGAAGTTGCAGTGTTGTGGACAGCTCACTAAAACATTTTAAGCAAACCTTTCATAAACCTACGTAGTTTAATGACGATGAAAACATACTTAATTAGTGGTTACCTTTAGTGAAAAACATGTCAGAAGGTTTAGTCGATCAAGAGGTAAAGGTACTGTATATCAAGATTTCTAAAATTATATTTAAAATATTATAGGGGACAAGCTACCTCCTGCCTCCAGAGCCACCCTACTGGGGAACTAAAGGGAAGATTGGGGGGCAGGATGGGGCAAAGGCAAAATTTGACTTCTACAAGAAAGGATGAGATTTGCATATAAATTTAGCTGCATTTATGTTCAGATCTATGGATCATTTTGGTATGAGATATTCATAGAATGAAACCTCTACATATTCAGTTGTTATTATGTCAATTTAAAATTCCCAGATTCATGATAGGTTTAATTTGCAGCTTACTTACACTTTACAATGTGCCAGCACTGAAAAACGCTGACTCAAAAGAACCGCTACTTTTAATACATATTCTAGTTCATCTACTTAGTTAAAACTTTGGTCATTGCTACATCTGTTTATCAGCCTAGGACATACAAATTAAACACATGAAATTATTTGAGCACATGAACACACGTTGTGACAATCAGATCCTTACTGGAATAATGCCTGCCATAAGCATGGGAGCCATTAATCAAGAGCCAAGAAAGCAGACCAGATTTACAGAAGCAACTTGTCAGTGTTCAACAAGCCAGTGTTATCCACATTCAGTGTGAAATCACATTCTTAAATTTGACCACGTTTATTAATTTGATATTGGTTGTTTTAAACTTCCCCAAGCAGAGACAAAGTCATTTGAAGGTTATATGGATGAATGCTTCCATGTCTCCTTGTATTATAACACACTTTATCATTAAGACAGGTAAAGCACATCCCATCTCCTCTTTTCACCCACCTGAACTTATTAGTGCTGTTAGTTTTATTCTTTTCCAGTATCTTTTCTTACACTTTCTTTTTCTTAGGTCTTATGTTTTATGCAACATGAATTACCTTGCAAGAGGTAGAGATGTCAAGCCCGTTATGCAAATCATTTTTGACTTTTGCATGTTATGTGTATTGTTCATAGATGGGAAAGAAACAGTAAAATCTCCAGTACAGTCTTGCTCTTTGAAAATTTACATTTTGAATTTCTTGCACTGTTGAGCTTAGTATCCACTATATGCAAATAAAAAGGGGACATAATAATGCATACCACAGATAACACAGAGCCAATTTTGTTTTATTGCATTGTTACTTATAACATTTTAAAGTTGTGAGAATATGAAAAGAGGTGAAACTATGCAAAATTTAAACACAATGTAGTCTTGTATTTCTTAATTTTATATATGAAACCTAACGTGATTCATTATATTCAGCTGTGAATTAGAGATGCATGGTTACAGAGGGCTTTAGAAAAAGCTAACATGGATGAAACACAGCACACTGGCATGTTGTAGCATACCCTTTAATACCATAGAGTCAGTAATAATGCACTCACAATAAAGATAGAATAATTAGCTGTTATTGAACGATAGAAATCACCAGCACTCCGTAAATTAAATAAAAAAAAAGTCAATTTATTTGGACTTTTCGGGACCACGCAGGGTCCCGTCATCTCCGCCCTGATGAAGGGACCCTGCGTGGTTCCGAAACATTGGATTATGCGATATGTGTGATGTTTAATCCAAATAAATTGACTTTTTTTGAATTTCATTTACGGATTGCTGGTGATATCTATCGTTCAAAGTCCAAATCCCATTCGCACTGCCACGGTCTCAAAACCACAAGGTATATGTGGTGCCAAGGTGACCACACGGATGGCGCCGTGCAAAACACTTATAGTAAATAAAAGTAAATCACCAGCACACACTTGAAGGGTTTTTAAAGTATTGATATGTTTATTCAATACCCAATGTCACATACTGTCATACGGTGCTAACGTTTCGGGTCCCCACAGGGATCCTTCATCAGAGCTACAGTGACACAAACAAGAACTCTTTTCTATTTTCAAAGGCTACATGTGTGTAAGGATCCCTGTCATTGGATCTCCCTGTTGTCGATGCCGCAGCATCCCCGGTTGCCATGGTCACCAATGTAGCGTGGAGAGCGCTGTCTGTTCCCTGTCGGGACACAGCAATGCACTGCTCATGTGCCGGAGGCCATAGATCTGCTCCCGGCGTCTCCTCATTGCTAGGATACATTACAAGCGGCCGGGCTTTCACCCACGGCAGCTCCTCTGCTGGTATCAGACGGCAAGGGGAGATGCTGAAAGAACAAAGTGGCGAGGCATCTGAAATACATAGGGTAAGAGGTCAACAGGCCACATATGAGAAAAAATGAATGCCAAATGAACAACATAGGATCAGGGGTCAACAAGCCACATATAAGCAAAAATACATAAGATGGCACTGAAACCAAGGGGGTGGGGGCTCTTCCGATATCTCAGTTCCTAAGAGTTATGCGCATTTGTTTGGACCATGATGACTGTGAGGTCCAACTCAGGGCTATGCACCACAAGTTTCGTGAAAGGGGATACCCTGAGGACATTTTGAAACGCACATTAGAATGTGCGAGACAAAGACTACACACACCCAAAACCGGTACTAGTGCGGATAAGACATTTATTACTACATTCAATTCTGAGACATCGGGAGAACTCTGGGTAGAAATAATCGCATTCTCCAGGCCGATAGGACACTAGCCCCTATTGTAAAACAGATACCACGGGTCACCTTCTCAAAAAACAAATCTATTCGAGACCGCATGCTTCCTATGCTAGCAACGAGGAGACGCCAGATCTTTGGCCTCCGGCACATGCGCAGTTCATTGCTGTGTCCCGACGGGGAACAGAAAGCGCTCTCCACGCTACATTGGTGACCATGGCAACCAGGGATGCTGCGGCATCGACAACAGGTAGATCCAATGACAGGGATCCTTACACACATGTAGCCTTTGAAAAAAGAAAAGAGTTCTTGCTTACCTTTTTTTTTTGCACTTAATACTAATAGAATTCTTCTGTGTTGATGTGGGTGTGTCTATCTTTTTGAATTTTGGCGGGAATTACGTCATGGGCTGTCTGTTTGCACCTGGATTGATGTGTATTTATACCTGCATGTTCACCTATGCATTGTGTCACTGTAGCACTGATGAAGGATCCCTGTGGGGACCCGAAACGTTAGCACTGTATGACAGTAGGTGACATTGGGTATTGAAAAAACATATCAATACTTTAAAAACCCTTCAAGTGTGTGCCGGTGATTTACTTTTGTAATGACTGTTGTACATGGCGCCATCCATGATTGTCACTGGGAGCACCACTATTTTCACTTGGACACGAAGCGCTGTAAGGAGTGCAGGGGGACCTACTGTTTTCTGATCAGCTGTTATGACTGCTGAAGCCCTTAACTGTGGGAGTTCACTTTAGTGCGACCACTGCCTAGCAATCTAACATCTGGCAGGAATGGCGGAGAACCAAGCATCCTTTTGTTCAGATAGCATTTTCAGGCTCCTCTCTCTCGGACACCTTTAGATGTTCCACCTTCTCCTTTCGATCAGCATGCTAGGTTGCGTAGAGAACTGTTTACACAACCCACAGACACCATTGGGAGTATAGTCTAATCTTTAAGTGATTGATGTTTTTCACTTGAAAAATACATTTTATATACAGTATTTTATATATACATTTATATATAGATATATATACACAGTATATACATTTTATTTTTACTATAATCATATGCATGATGTTTGGTTGGCAGGTTCAGTGCACTTTTTGTGATTTAGATATTTTTACATTATTTGTAGTTTTTGTATTTATTTGATAGTGCGGTGCAGTGTAGACAGTACATTCTAAACTTGCAGATTTTTGCTTCCTCCACTATTTAATACAAGTTGATCAAGTAGTGCACTGACTCGAAAAGAAGAATATACTTCTACACCTATACTTCACAGCTGCAGGTTATTATTATTATTGGTATGAAGATACATCATGAACTTTGGATCTATCTATCCATTTATCTATTGACTGTGCCTATATTCCTATTACTTTCCCATACAGCATTAAGACTTGTCTTCTTGTTCTTGTTGCCTCCTTAGAGGTAGACTGAACACCTGGAGTAGGAATATTCCTGTGGGGTAATTTGACAATTAGATTGTTAATTAAACATGTACTAAAAGTGTTCTGTTTTTACATAGGCTAACAAGTAGATTTATGTTTCATGAATAAAACCTTTTTTTAGTAATGAGTCATCTTAACCTGTCTTTTTGACCGTGGTGGATTAATCATTTCTGAAAACTTTACAGTTGTCCACTGTGAGCAGGCACATCTCTATATGTACACTTGGAAAGTTATTTTCCACACTTTGTAACTCTTTTCCTATGACTCCATTATTTTTTACTGGAACCCAACAAATTGGGTAGTTTGTATTAAAAAATGGCAGCCACTGGTATGACCTGATAAATTAACAGTTCAATTTAAAGGCAGCCAAGAAATAACAATATCTGCAAGACTTCTTTATAAGCAGCAGCACTGCAAACACTTAAGTCTTTTATGGGCCAGCAAGCCATGAGAAGCACTTTAATGACATTTTAAAGCCAAAGCGCACAATCTGCTTGCACTTAAGCCGACTGGATCCCCAATTAGTTAATTATCTTTCAGAGATAGCACGCAATACAGTACATCAGCAAATGTCGAATATTTTATAAAAGAAACTGGGCCAAGCCATTCAAATGAATATGACATTTGAGACTAAACATTACGAGATTAAGTCTAGAGTCTGCTGTCTGTAAGTTTGTTCAAGTATGGCAAAGTTATTTATCAGCTTGCCAGTTAAAACTCAAATTTGTAAGGTCTGGGATTTGGAGGTAAATAGCGCTGCTTATTTCAACCCAGGCATCCAGAACTACAGCTACTTCTCTAAGACCTTGAAATATAGAACATTATGTGGGCTAAAAGGAAATGAATGATCTCATAAGGCATGCTGTAAAATATGATACAACACAATAAACATGGTTTATATTTTGTAATATCATTTTTATTATATATAGATTCCAAATCCAGTTAAAGTAGAAATATGCTTATTTTGTGTTTGCAACTTTCAGTGGTTAATCAATACAAAAAGGGGGTTAAATCAACAGGGAAATTAGCATTATTATTATCATCCATTGTGTGCTATTCAGTAACAATTTTACAATTCTCAGGTGAAATCAGTGGCTTTCTGATTATGTTATTTTCAATTGTACTTCTTAGACAGAACATTTAATGATGGGGAAAATGATCACAAATAATTGAAAATCAGCGGTAATATACCTATCTGTGTAACATACTCTAATCAT
>NW_017306629.1:31146-44817 GCF_000935625.1 Nanorana parkeri | reverse complement strand
GGTATTTAGCATTTAAAAAACGACTAAGATATCTAGTTCAGAGAACAAGTAACAAAGAAAAAGTAATTGTATGCAGCAATTTTTAGAATTTTTTTTATTTCTGTTATGTGATTGGGAATATGCAACAAATATAAAATAGGTGTTATCCCAATTCGGTTGCAAAAGTGATCTCCTTCAACACTTAAACCTGCACCCTTAAATGTAACCTTTTACCTAACTTTAATACTAACACTAATCCCTAACTCTGAAGCTGGGTAAGCAAAAATTGCATTTGAATGGTCGTTTTTTGGACATTCATTCAAGTGGCAAAAAAAAAGAGCAGGATGGAAAAATGTTCTCAAAGAAATGAAATTCTAATTCATTCTAAAATCAAATGTTGGAATCAAATGAAATTTCAAATCAGTTTTTCCATATAAAGTTTTTTCGGAAAAATGCAGGAAATTCCAACTGTGTATATCCAGCTTGAATTATTTACTAAAGGATGTTCTAGGTGCCTGAAAAATTGGTGGCTGGTAGGGGGTTTGGCTTCTACCTAAATTGACAATAGTGTATATATGTGTGTGTGAATGAGACAAGGACTTTAGACTATAGGATCCTTCAGGGGCAGAGACCGATGGAAACCTGTGTATTCTGAAAGTGTTGTGGGATTTCTAAAGACCATTAATATAATTAAAGATAAACTATTTCTAATGAAAAGGATTTTGTTAATTTGTTCCTAAACAACGTCTGAAAATGTTAAAACAAACTGTAAGACTACGATAATCATTATAGTTTCACTGTAATTTGTCCTCTTTTACCCTGGTGTTACAAAATAGGAATATTGGTAGACGGCTGTTTTATAGTAAACATTTTTAATATTGGACGCAGTTTAGAGCAGATAACTGGAAAATGCAGTGGACGCAAGTGTATTAATTCAGGCAAAACAGCAGATGAGCCCATCAGACTAAAATGCACATTTATGTTATGTAAAAGGGTGTAATTAGTGCCATAAAATGCTTAAAGAGAAGTTTAGTTTTAGTTTAGATTTCTTTTCTTTTATCTTTTTCAATGTTTTTAATAAATGACACACTACCCAGATAGCAAGCAATTGAGCTGCAAGTTTGAAAATGACTTGCTAAAGTATTGTAGACTTACCAAGGTCCCCAATTTTGTTGCACAATTACAGCAAGTCTGCATTGCAAGTCTCCAGATCAACGTGCTTTGCAAAAGTGCTGTATACTTGCAGAGCTCTTGCTAAGACCTACAAGACTCTTGCTGTAGACTTGCCAAGCAAATTCACTACAAATTCAAAAAGTGTCAACTAGAACTTGTGCTGCAAGTCTACAACTTGCCAGGAATGTGTGCAGCATGTTAACAAGAATTACAATTTAACCCTGCCACATGTTTGTGACAAGTTATCCTTGCTATCTGGGTAGTGAGACAGGATTCACAGAGCATTATGGGTTTTCTAAAGACAGCACAGCACGCGCTATCTCTAATAAAAAAAATTCTTAGCATAATCTGAAGGGGGGTTGAGGGCGGAAGTCACTGATCTAACTTATTGCAATGTGTGTATACATTTTAGCTTGAGCTATTGAACTCTGTAAGCAACTGGCTTTTGTAACAGACCAGCTAAGATGAGCTAAATATAATATCAGATTCCAAATATTGATATGCAGTATTTTGGTTCATATGTTTTGGTCCATATCCTACTCACTTGGGTGATACTGTCAAGGAATATACTAAGGAAGCCAGGACAATTGAAATGGGTGACATAATATTTTACAATATTCTGTAAAGTTTATATTTGTGTATTTATAGGCATACACAAAACTCTTCCTGGAGTCACTTTACTCACTTATCTATCCACATCTGGGATATGCTCTGCTAAACTTCATATTATGGCCTGTCCTGGCACTGTACAAAGTGGAGAAGCAGGGTGGTCATGCAGCTCCTGTAATGGAGTAGGCGGTAACTTCAAACTGAATGCTAGGCTAATATATATATATATATATATTTTAAAACAATTGTTAATCTGTACACAGTAGAAAATTAATAAATGTTTATCAATAGCATCTAGAAAACAAGTTTGAGCGGAATTACAAATCTATAGGTAGCTATATCTATTCCAACACTGTATATGTATTATTAAAGCTGAAATACAGACAACCTGCTCGTGTTTAATCCTTAAAGGCTACATAGGAAGAAACATTTATCACGCTGTCTTTGGATGGTGCCTCATAAAAAAAAATTCTAACCTTGTCTTATGAGAGCAACAGTCTTGGGCATACAAGCTGACAGGTGCTAAAGAAAGACATGATGGGGGTGATTTACTAACCTAAACACACGCACGCACCAGGTGCGTGTGCATTTTTACACAGCAAAACTTATTTATCAACCAAACACGAGCAACGTGTCACATTTTCACGCCGTTATGGCGCGTTTTTATGTATTTACGTACGTGCGCGTCATGTAGCATGCGCCATAGGCTACACGCCGCTCTAATAGCGGCATGCAAGTCTCTAAAAGCATATTTCCACTAATGCCATATATGGAAAAATCATGCACATGATGCATATATAATGCTGCTTCACAGTTTAGACAAAAATGGTTAGCTCATGCATTTACATTCCTGCATTCATCAACGCAAGCAACACAGAGCTAATTTACACAACATCACATTGCAATTCATGCAGGACTTTGCACAACACACCTGCTGGGTGTGTACACACTACAAAGGTGTCTAGATTTCACCAATAGATCATGCTGGGAGGGAACACACTACAGAGGTGTATACTTGCTCGTGGCGTGTTTATATGGTTAGTAAATCAACCCCGATATGTTTTATAATAAAGAACATAGTGTCCTATAGATAGAAGTATATAACTGTGTTATATTATGTAATGTTTATGTTGCCCTTGAAAGAGAACGTGAGTGGCTACTAATGAGATAAACAAATCAAACCCTTGTGTTTTATGTGAAGCACACATATTACTTAATAAACTCTTTTGTTTTTCCACAGATACTTTTGCAAGCAAAGTGGCAGCTATCCAGGACCAATATGCTGATGCCTCCATAGGTAACGTCACTGGTAGCAACGCCGTGAATGTGTTCCTGGGAATTGGCGTCGCCTGGTCCATTGCTGCAATTTACCATGCAGCCAACGGAGATGAGTTTAGAGTTCAACCTGGCACTCTGGCTTTCTCTGTCACCCTTTTCACCATATTTGCATTCGTAAGCATTGGTGTCCTGCTTTACAGAAGACGACCTGAAATTGGTGGTGAGCTAGGTGGGCCACGGACTGCTAAGCTTCTCACAACAGCCCTCTTTGCCCTCCTGTGGTTCTTGTATATTTTCTTCTCATCTCTGGAAGCCTACTGCCACATACCAGGCTTCTAAACAAACACTTTGATATAGTAAATATATAAATATATGTAGAATGAACAGAGGAAATCAAAGACATTGCCATTTCCACTTACCTGCTGATAGAATGCAACAGTAGGAGCATTCCTTTTATTGCGTAGAAGCAAGAATCTAAAGGTTTCTTACCCACAGGGGCATCATGTTGAACCAGGCATGGATGCAGGGACATCTTTGCAAATGTACCTAAAACATGTACTATAAATGTTTGACTACTTTTATTTTTGAAATGACTAATCTGAATGCTACTTGGGCCTTTTTTGTTAAAATGTATAGATGCCGGAATTACTAGTAACTATTATTTTTGTTGTTGTTGCTGTTGTGAGGGAGAGGGTTGAGTGCCTGGAAGAAAAGCAAATGCACCATCTGATGTCCAAAACTAGAGTGACCCAGCTGGCAAAATGGTCCAAGTAGGTTGTCAATGAGACATGTATGGGGTTCAGAATTAAACATACTATTCCACTTGTGTCCGGGGTAATTTATCCTGCCATGTCCTTTTAGTTTAATGTGTGGACAAGAAATAGTTAACTGAAAGCAGCCAAAAAAAAGCCTTCTCCCCTCCAACTAATTGTTTGCATTGTAGTTAGCATGTGTTCCTCACCATCCTAAATCACCAAACTACTCTCTCCCATTTGTGCTTTGCCTACATAACATTTTCACTGTATGGTACAAGAAGTCCTATTCTGGTAAAGCCAAAATGTATGTCTTTGCTCTAATTTAGGCCAACTCCAGAATAATCTGTGCAGGAGTCTCCTGGGCATTTCCCACCCATAACCATTGTCATGTTTCGGAATGTTCTGTGCTATGTGTACTGTTGTGCATGGATGAAAAGTATTTGTGTATGCATTAGTCTAGTGATAACCCTTTAACTAATGTTGACCGATTGTGAAAGACATGGGTGTGTTTTTATTGTTATTAATTTTTTTTTCTTTAATATTTAGTTGTTTTTTTTAATATTGGGTTGATATAGACAACCTCTATAAATTCAGCACAGGTCTGTACGAAGGAATAAGAGTATAAAATCAATGACGGATATTGAAGATTCTCTTTTGTATTGCCTGTTGGAAGCTAGCAAAAGTGTAAATATGGGTCAGTTGCTGATAACTAAATACCAAAAATGTGCCTAGGGGTTAATTATTTAAGAAATTATTTATTTGAATTTTTAATTTCTGCAGTAAACATAGAAGAGGCATATGGAGAGTTACTAGCATCTTATTTATTAGGCATATCAATATTCATTATTAGAGAGGTTTGTAACAATTTTCTAAGAGCAGTGCCATTGCCTTTTATTTAAACTGGATCTTTAAAGCATTTGTACAGAAAACTAATAAGACTGAAGCCATGATTTGCCCCTGCTTAGGCCTCGTCATTCTTAATTCATATAGATTATTTTTATCACCTGCAAAGGAGAGGCCTTAGTTCCTTAAATATATTTATTTTCTGTAATTCATGATGTAATATTTCCAACATTATAAAATTGTTCTTCCTGTTACTTTGGAATAAAACTGCAACGGCAGAGAATGTATGCTTTTGTTTTAAACAGATCAAAAGCAGTTCATGTAAAAGAGATAAGTCCCTCCTATAATTTGGTACAATAATATCAAATGATAACATAATCTATGTTGCACAACCAGACTTGGAAAACATTGCTCTGTGCACATTTTTTTCCTTATTTACAATTACTATGCATTATATAAAGCCAATGTATTTTTTTATTTTGTTTGCTTTGGGCAATAGGGAAAAGGTTAAAACCTCTGTCCAGCTTTTTTGTATTTACTTTGGAAATGTTCTACTTCACCTCATGTTGTGTCACTTGGCGCAGGAGGTGAGGGTAATCTCTCCCAAAAGGGAAAGGACAGCAATAAAAACTTTTTTTAAGAAGCATACTGTATAAGGGTTAGATAGTCTAAGGTTTTTATTGATGTTTCTTTCTATATTAGGGAGATTTCCTTTCACTTCCTGACTTAAACATGAGAGACAGCCAATGAAGGGCAATCTCCCCATATATATATACAGTATAATACAACAGATAATATTTTGCCAGCAATTGGACTTTAAGTTCTGCCAATTATTTTTTTTAACACATATATAAGGCTTTTCATTTAGAATTTAGGGGATCAGACACATGAATTAGACCATAACTACTCTTACTAAACTGAATTTTAGATTTAAGTTGCCAGTTTGGTCACATATTTTTAGTGATTGTAAATGCATTCATTATAGATTAACATTTATCTAAGAGCGAGCAAAGAGCAGTTGTGTGCCAAGTGCAGCAACCCAAAACAATGCATCCTGCAGTGAAGTAGTCATTAAGTCACAGGGCCCGGGATGAGACAACAGAACTACAGACTCTTGAATGCTTGCACCTTGCAATGCATCTCCTGTTGTTTGTATTGTAAGCATGTGGAACCAAACAAAAAGCTTTTATGTTACCATCAATACAGTCACATTACAAAGCGTCTTTGCTGTTGCTTTATACATCTCCGTGGCTAGAGAAACATTCAGCTGGGTTAAACTGCTGCACTATGGTTTAGTAAGTATACTAGGGTTGCCACCTGTCCGTTCGCCTGACTTGCCTTGCGCTAGCGCCGGGCCTGCTGGTGCGATCCGCTCCTTCCACACCCCCCTAGTGACGCCACTGGAGCTAGCTTTCTTTCCAATCAGGAAGCTGGGCGGCATGTAATGCTATTTAATCACAAAATACATGCATAGTGAACTTTACCAAAAAATTGCCGCAAGGCGCTACAGTGTTCGGGTTTAGCTTGAAGAAAAGGTGGCAACCCTAAAGTATACTGAGCAGGAATGGTTTCTTATTCTCTTGGGCCAGGCCACCATCTAACTACTTTGACAATGATTATTACCCTATTCTACAAAACTCTAATAAACATATGTTAGGACAAACAAGAAAGTAAATAAAAAGTGCAGTTGCATAATTAGAAATACTTCAGTGTCTTAGTCTGTGCTAACTGTGAATTTGCCTCACTTGTGACTGTTCACTTTAATGCAAAAGCCTGCTACTCACCAGAGCAGTTATAGAAGTGTTCATGTGGACCGATATTTCATTTGTTTTCTGTAGTACAGTGCTATCATCACATTGATAGTTGTGCTGGCATCTTATGGTATTCTATGCACCGTCCATGGCTGATAAAGAAGACAAAGGTTTTGGGGGGTTTTTTGGTATGGAAATAATGCACCGAAAGAGCCTAATGGAATTTTTTACAGCTGAGACTTACAGGGTTATTCACAAAAGGGTGAAGAGTTTTGGAGAAGGCAGGAGAAGTGAACACTGTAGGCCAAAATAGCTGAACTGGAAACTGAGCTGAATTGGAGGATTTTTTCAAATCAGCTACTTTGGCCTAGATTGTTCACTTCTCCTGCCTTCTCCAAACTCTTCACCCTTGTGTGAATAATACTGTTAGTATTTATTACCAATTTAATAATTGGAGTCCTTAAAGCCCATTTCCACCTTTGTAAGTGATTAGCATTTGTTGTATTAATGTAGAGGTCCAGTGATGTGTGTACATTTTCATAACTCACATTGATGGCTTTCATAATGTTTTTATGATATTTTTAGTAGGCCTACAAATTGAAAATCTCCACATGAAACTCAGGCTAACGCTGACCCCCTGAGCATAGAGAGAGTGTGTTATTTTACACAGATTGCTTGCAAACACAGAGGCACCTTTTTCAAAAGGAGCTGAATGTGTTCATATACAGCAACTGTACATGCCTGCTTCATGTGCACTTGGTGTACATTGCTGGCATATGGGTTTTTTTTTTGTAAATGGGAGATGGAAGTGGGCTTTAAACCTATAAAGACAATTGGTGCTGTCATTGCTGACCTCTACTTCTAAAAATGCAAGTTAACTGACTGACATGCTAATCTGTTGGATTCAGTAGCCTCCTACTTGTTCCATGTCAGTGAAGGTATTGAAGACACAAAAGGTTAGTAATGGCATGCTCTCACCACAGCTTAACCTTAAGGAAAAAAAAAATGTATTCAAATTGTATAACTGTTTTTTTGGGAGTTTTTTGCCCCAAGGAGTCTGAAACCAGCTTTTGGATGATTGCAAACCATGATTAATTGACTTCTTTGTTAAAACTTTAGGTAATGTGTCTTTACTTTTTTCACTCAAATATTTACCTAGCATTTTGTAAAAGTCAATGCATATCAGCATGCTATTGACACATCAGTATTCTATATGTACATTCTACAGTAACACCACATGTGAACGCAACTGGATGGTGTTGCCGCATTCTTCGTGCATAATTTTAGGAATGAAAACGTGACTATTAACTTCCAGTTTTAAAAAATTCCAACTGTGGCAGTGTTTTACACACAATGTGTAAAGCGTTACAACAGAATGGATTTTGTTTTGTATTTTAATTATAGTCTGGCATAGATTACCACTGTGCATTTGCAGGGAATTCGGGTTATACAAAATGGTTATACAAAATCAAGCTATTTTTTATATTTTTATCAGCTTTATACGTTTGCCTGTATGCTTAGCAATTATCAGTACGTCATTAGCAATGGAAAAGGACGATATTGCTTTCATGTTTCTGCTTATCCATTGCAGCTTTTGTGGTTTTACATTGGCTTATGAAATAATCCAAATTATCAGAAAATAAACATATCAGATTGCTGTATTATCATATTGTAGAAGGAAATGGGCAAAAAAACATTCATTGCCTGTTTCATACAAAAAAAATTATACTAGAAGGAAGTCCCATTCAGGAAGCCAGGTGGCGTGTAATGACTCACCACCTGGCTTCCTGATTAACCCGGGAAGCCGGGCAGTGTGTAAAGACTCGCCACCCAGCTTCATGATCAACAACAAAGTCTGTCCCCTCTTACCTTGTCCAGCCTGTCACCCCCGGGGCCTCTGCAGCCAGAACGCGGCCTTCCTCCGGTACCCAGCCGGAGCCGTCTGGCCGGCCAATCAGGAAGCGGGTATCGGGACATCCCTAGCTAATACCATTACAAATCTCCCTGTAATGGCACCTAGGAAAATAATTATATATGGTTACAATGTATAACATATATAAATACATATTGTTTTTAATGTTAACACTATATGTATAAAGGTACAACCTAAATGCTCTGTGACGTCCAATTTTTATTTGACGTAACTCCTTTTATTCTAGCATTCAGTCTTCGATCATTTATTAACAATATTTGGGGTTGATTTACTAAAGTGACTGCACAGTAACTGTTCAAGTGAAGCTGTGTTCATTCATCCAATCATGTGCAAGCAAAAATGCTGTTCTTGCTTTCATTTGTTTGGATATTCATAGTAAAAGTCATCTTAGTCACTATGCTAAGTTAACCTTTCTTTGTGAACAGCCACTACTTCTGTTGTAGTATCTATTAGGGATCTTATTCTTTTAGCAGTGACACTTTTTTTGTCTCTTAATTATGGTACAATTAAATATAGAAAAAATAAGATACTCAAAATACAGATTTTTTTTTTTACCTACTACCAGTAAACTAGGGATGATTTACTAATGGTTAGGTTACAGCAGATTTTGTTTTACTTCACACCAATCTTTTTAAATAGTAAAAAAAAAAGCCCCCCTTAATTTGATTGGCTGTCTGACATTCAATCATATTTGCTTGCCTGACAAACCTTCGGTAAATCAGTTCCATAGAAGTCTGAGAGTCCCTTTCTTATGTAGGGGTGAGACATAAATAAATCTATCAGTGTAATATGTGATCAAATAAGTTTCCTGGTAAAGTATGTTTTATGAATGTACTGCTTTGGAGAGTGCAAAGAAAATATTTATATAGTTTGATATTTTTAGGTAGCTAGTGATTACAATAGGAATCTATATTTATTACTTTTTTCATTCACTTTTGCTTTCATTTTCACATTTGTGCTTGCAATTTTCGCAATGATATCTGGGAAACACTGCCACTTTCATACTGCATGCTTAATTTAGCTACATCAATCACAGTAAGTTGCCTCTTGGGACTGGTGAACATGTCAGTTTGAATCTCCTTATTTGGAGTACCCAAATCAGCATTTAATTTTTTTCTTTTTTTTTTAAACATATCTCAGTGCACATGTGTTTTTATTTTTTGGGTGTACAAGATTTAAACAATGGATTCAATTGTCTATTTTGTTTTGGTTTATTCTTTTTTGAATTTTATTAGTGTGTTTTGTGCACCAATGTAAGGTTAAGCATGTATACTGTGATAATTGTTTGTGTTTCACGTCCGGATGACATTCATCACCTAATAAACTGATGTTTATTAATGACATATGACAATGTACATATAATGTATTATTGATTTTGTTTGTCATTTGGCACTTTTCATTTTTTGCTTTCATGCTTACAAAATAAAATAAAAAATAAATAAAAAGGAATTGTTGAAACATTTTTCATAGTGTGTAGATACATTCTTATCATGCATAGATCATTATATTTAATAATAAGTTGAGTTGGACATGTCGTAGTATTGCAATTAGAATGTTTTCTAAGCACAGGGGGGCCTACATTTTGAAAGTGTTGGAACGAAGAACAGTCTCTGTTGCTTTAGTCAATCATCAGATTATTCCATTTTGCGGTCACTACAAGATGCTTATTTTAATGAGAACAATATTATATAGGTAATTTATTCCACTAATGCCACTAAAGTACCATGTATTCTCAGTAGTGAAGTGCTGTTCTTATGTTTAAAGAGCTGCAAATTTGTTCCTTTAAACACAGAGCCCTATGCCTCTGATTTGGATAAAAATAATGACATTAAGGATCACAGTAATGATATTATTAAATTGCACCCCATGTTAATGTCAGTTACTCCAGGATCCAGATCCATTCCATTCTCTTCTAAGCTGATTTGATGTTTATACTAGTCAATATGTTCAAAAATACTATGTAGGTTAAAGGTAACCATACAGACATCATACAGCTATTAGCTCCATCCATAATATCAATTTGCAGTATCACTATTGATTTGCTTGTTTTCTTTTTTCTCTCATGTTCTTGTGTGTATAGTTTTGTGCCTCAATGTGCTGTTTTTTATGTTTTTGTTCTTGTATATTATAGCCTACTTCACTTTTTATTTATAATAAACTAGACAAATCTAAACAGCAATCCAACTGTAGAAGGATTGCTATGTGAAGAGTAAGTCTACATTTATATGAATACAAGCAATGTGGATATCCAGTGTATTTTTCAGTTGTGGAGTGGAGAAGGAATAGAACTTTTGTCAGGTTTTACTGTTGCCTGGTACCCTGTTGAGGTGATGTCCCTTTACTTCCTGTCTCAGTGACCATTACTGGAACAAAAAGCAAAGGAAATCTCCACACGGAGGACACAGACAGCAATAAAAAACTGACTCTGACTTTCCCCTCAGACAAATTGTGTGTTTCCAATGAGAGAATTACAGCAGTGAAAAACGTACCCTAAAGTTTTGGTTTGAGTTCTATATTAAGGTCACTTAGTCTGTAACTTCCTAGGGATGCACTGATACCGATACTAGTATCAGGAAGCTGGGAGGCAGGCCATCACTTGCCACCTAGCTTCCTGATTGGCCGAGAAGCCAGCTCGATGCTGATTGGCTGGGAAGCCAGTTTCCCGGCCAAGCACAATCAAGCCGCCTCCATGTCAGCAGAAGCACCGGTATCAGTACTCGATATCGATGAGTACCGAAAGCAAAGTATCAATACTCATACTCGATACCGAAAAACCGGTATCGGTGCATTCCTATAGCACAATGTTCCACATTGTCACAGAATAAATTGTCCATCCTGAAATTTATATGCTCCTTTCAGCTTCTTTCTTTGTAATGTTGATCATTTACAAAACTCATGCAGTTTGTCTACCAGGCAATTTTGTTGTTGCTAAAATATACAACTTTTTGACTTGGAAAACCATGTAAAAGCATGCGTATGTGTAATATAAATAATGTGCCAAAAATGGACACACTTCCAATCAAAATACAGATAAAAGCTTAAACGTATTCCCAGAAAACCTATGTTTAAGTTTTTAAAATGAAAAGTTTATTTGTACTACTGTTTTTATATATAGGTCAGTGGAACATTAAGCAATTCATAAACAAAATAATTTTTTGGGGGGGGGGAAGTTTTGCTGCATGGGTTCAAGTAAGTATATAAACCAACCTGAAAGACTATTATTTAGGTTCACCCTTTTACCATTTTTAACATTCATTCAAATCCTAATCTGCCAAGTCGATCAGCCATGTTGGAATCCTGGCAATTGCTTGCGATCAAGTGAACAAATAAATGCGTGTGTGTCTGTCCTAATATAGATCAATTAATTTTTAATAGATCATTTAGATTTATGACTCATAAATTGGTTTTATGATTAATATTTTCAGATGTTCGCAGAGTGCGAAAACAATACCATGGGGTTGATTTACTAACCTTATAAACACACCACGAACATGTATACACCTCTGTAGTGTGTTCCCTCCCAGCATGATCTATGGGTGGAATCTAAACACCTTTGCAGTGTGTACACACCCAGCAGGTGTGTTGTGCAAAGCCCTGCCCTGAATTGCAAGGTGATGTTGTGTAAATTAGCTCTACATTGTGTTGCTTGTGTTGATGAATGCAGGAATGTAAATGCATGAGCTAACCATTTTTGTCTAAACTGTGAAGCAGCATTATATATGCATCATGTGCATGATTTTTCCATATATGGCATTAGTGGAAACATGCTTATAGAGACTTTTTGGTTGATAAATACGCTTTGCTGTGTAAAAATCACACGCACCTGGTGCGTGCGTGTGTTTAGGTTAGTAAATCACCCCCCATGTGTTGCATCGTTTGATATTTTATTGGATGATGAATCGCTTGTTTATGATTGCCTGTACCCAGATCGATTAATACATGTATGACCACCATTGTGTAAATTATTTGCACATTTTGCAGTTAATAGGACTGATTTAGTAATGGAGCAGAGACTGTTTATTTACCTTCGGGAATAAGGATAATTTTGATCAATCAATTTGTCCAATCATATGCAAACAAAAATCCCCTATTTTTTATTTCAGTTGCATATGATTCGGTTTTTAAAGTAAACACAGCTTTGACTTAGTCTGTAAAATACTGTAAAATAATTGAACAGTTTCTATTTCTAGTAAATCGACCTACTGTATTCTAGGCATATATGAGATACCGTCATTTTAAAAATGCAAACAGCATTGCTTTTAAGCACATAGGGGATTGAGTACACTACATTATATAAATAGCCATGTAATCTTTTTAAAAAAAGGAAAGGATATGATACCTTTGAAATTAGTAAACATAATGGAAATAAACAGAAAAATAATAGAAGTGTTAAAAAATTCAGATACACTACAAGAGCACTGACTAATGGCCATCAGAAATCAGTTGAAAAAATTGGTTCATGCTAGCCTCTTGTTTTAAATTATCACAAAAGAGTCTGTAGTTGAGATTATTTAATACAGATGAAAATGATTATATTTTTTATTGCTCTGTTTACACAGGAGACAGTTATTCTATTTTTTATTTGGTTAAATAGATTTCTCAAATGTTTATAAGTGAATAAGTGAAAATTAAAAGTGGGCAAATTAAAGGCACATTTTGGGTGTTTTATGCACAGTGGACAGTTGGCAAGCTGAGCTGGATCTGTGTTACATTAGTACCACTGTATTGTAAATGCATACTTTGTGGGAAACACCAACAAAAAATGTTGGCCTGACGCTGATAAAATTTAAAAAAAGTTGTAGACCTGATGTGTGGATTCTAGGTTCCTGTAATTCCCCTTTTGCACAATAATTTATGTGTGCTATGACCATACTATGACCATGTACTGCTGCATTGCCAGTGTTGTGCTTCTATCAATGAAGGTCATTGAGCCTATAAATGCTAGCTCTCAACTGAAAAAGTAATTATGGCCTGTAGACATTTTCTGTTTTCCCTCTATTTCAGCCCTTCCAAGAGGTTTGTCAATAAGACTTTCAATCTGTTTATATAATATTGCTTCAGAAATCTATTCACCAACCTCACCATCTCGGGCATATGTAAGAATTTATGTTGTCCTCAACAAATGTAACATTTGGCTAGAAATGAATATATGCTCTGTGTTCCTATTAAAATAATTTGACTGTTGGTAATGTTCTCTGAATGAAACATTAGCAAAAAAACTGTTATCTTACATCAAATGCCAATCTAAACAACTGAGGCAATGTGGCATTTTTTCAAAATGACTTACATGTTTATAATGGCTATATATTTAATATATTTTAAAAAAAATGAAATGCTTTACAGTTTCTTG
>NW_017306629.1:23305-31119 GCF_000935625.1 Nanorana parkeri | reverse complement strand
TTTAAATTATTGGTTGCAGCATCTCCACATTCCTGTAGGGCTGCCGTACTGTCAACTGGCTCATTCTGCATTATAATAAAGTACCCACACATACTGAAATTTAACAGACACATGATCAGAACGTGACTGCGTGTTTGAAATGGACACAGATCAAATTAAAAAGGACTCTGTTGTGTGAAAAGAATACACATGATTTCTATTTATTTTTTTCAACGTTTTAGTTTTTCTTTTGCAAATTCTGCAAAATTAGGAATAATTGCTCTTGTAAACAAAAACATGAATAACAAATGGAAATAATTGTAATTAAAGACCCTACTAAGGATTGTAATTGGCAAGGCTTCAGTTTTTTTCAAGAATTTAAGTTTGAGGATAATTTTACATATTTTCCCTGCAAGCAATAATTTTAAAAAATGTTAAGACTCTGAACAATAAATGTTAAAGTGCTATGTAAAGTACAAATTATTTCAGATGTAATTTAGTATTGTATGGGCCAGAAACAAAAAAGAAGTCGATTTAAAATGAATATATCCCATTTACAAGACATGAGATAAGGCAACCCTTTGGTGTGGAGATGTGTTGGTTAAGTGCCAGGTTATTTTTTAATAAGAATAAATAATAACTCCCTGTCTTAGCAATACATCAAGAATGGTAGTCCTACGGAAAACAAATTACCATTCCAAGGTTGATAGGAAGAATAGACAGCATCTTCCTTTCTCTGAACTACAATAATAGGAAGTACCACGTATAACCAAACCACTAAGTGGATAGTTGGTAAATATGTCTCAGCAAAAAAAAAAAAAAGGTTGAATTTGGAACCCTTACCAAAATCATACTTTTATTTGCTTTTCATTCTGTAATTAAGTCCCAGGTTTTAGTATAATATATTTCTAACTAATTTGTTTGCATTCTCTAAGTTAAAGCAAACCTGTGCTTTGCCTGTTCCGGACAAAGAAACACATTTTATTTAATGCAAACCTCCCCAACTGCACATGTATGCCTTTCCTTACTTCATTCCCCAGCCACTCTATTCAAGGCTGCATACAGGCAAGGAAATACCTTGTAGGAAACTCCCCAGCATTGGGTTCACTTTAAGTCGCACATACCTCCAAGCCTAATACATCCACGGTACACATTAATCCTTGTTCCTAATTTTTCCAAATCGACTTTTTGAAAAGCCTCATCTTATGATACCAAAAATCTGGGCCATCCAGATGTATGGAAATATGATTTATAGCTTGTCAGAAAAACACATAACAATATCACAACTGACCGTTTTTATGGCTACTCCGAGCCTGGCATTAAAAAAACTTGTCATAAGAGAACGATGGGGGCTGCCATGGCTGGGCTTTGCTTTGAAAATGCTAGGTCCCTGGCAGTCATGCAAACCTTACATTCATTCCTTAAATCACCTGAAACAACTATGCAGATAAGGGCTTCAAACTTTTCTTTGACTTTCCTGATCTGCATACTAGTGGATCAGAAGAAAAGCCAGGTCAACTAGCATTTTAACTATCTAAGCCACCAATTTTTTTTTCAGAACAGTTTGTTTTCACATTTTTGTTTAGTTTAACCCCTTCCTCTCCACAATCTGTATATAAATGTATCTCAGCATGATAGGTCGTGCTGAGGGTATATAAATAAATGTCATCCTTTTCGACAGCTACTAGTCAACACGTTTTTGCGGCTGCTAGCTGTCAAACATAACTGTCACGGACAGTTTCGGTCCCCATTAATGATAAGGAAAAATGTTTGTGGTTCCAGATTATGTAATGACTATGTCAACTATGACTTTAATAAGACAATAATGGTTTCACCTTGAAGAGGCCACTGAAGCATGTAGATGACAGTGCACCTTTGTTTAATGCTATAATCTTCTGATAACATTATAGTATCAAAAATAATATAACAAAATGAATTAAAAGATGCTAAAAATGTGTAATTGTGTGTGTGTGTTTTAATATAACATATTAAGCCATTCATCAGTCTATAACAAAAAGCAGAGCAGGGTTTTTATTAAATTAGTCCAAATTAAAAACAATCCTTATATGTCCTTTAAAAAAAAGGTGGCCAAATTAGTCATATTGTTATAGTCACGTTAACCAAAGAATACTGATGCTGCTAAATTTGGCCTGGGCATCTGGGCCTCAAGGACCTCTGGGCACAAAAGGCTTAATACATTAGGCACATAGGAAAGTGCTTAACATTCCATAGAATCCAGTTAGAATAAATCTTTCAATTATATGAATCCAGCAAACTGAAATCTGGTTGGTTGACACATATACCAAATTCATATGGACATTCACTGTTTTGTCTAAATAACCATATAATCTGGCTTCTTTGTCTTGTGCTTCCTTGCTGCACAGTCAAAACTCTTTGCATATGCTGTAGTGTGCCCTTTCTTAAAACTTCAGTTGTGTTCCAGGAACCCACGCCAGGCTATCAATCAAAGAGACATGGAGATGTAATTAAATGTTGTTACAGGCGTTCTTAGTTAATCCCTTAGGAGGAGATTAAAATGAATATGGGCTTCAGTGTTTCTTCCATCTGTTAGATCCATGGTGTGCCTTTGTGCCATGGTGTTGCACTGTAGAGAAAGGCTGCATAAAAACAGGTCATCAACCCATCCTTGCTCATTTAATATACTGTATTTTTAAAGGCCCTGGAGATATTGCAGTTCCTGCCAAGAAGTGTGTCATGTGACCTTTACTGCTAAATATATAACGTATGCAAAACATGCATAAATAATTGGGTTTATTAGAGTAAAATAAAGCATAATAAAAAACGGTGTATGCGCACAGTGGGAAATATCTGTAGAAGCATTGTTTTCAATAGACTTTTCTGTTGTTGGTTATTGAATCAAACTGAGAACCATAACGATAATCCATCCAGCATAATTGCCGTAAGTTCTAAAACAATTAAAAGAGAACTATGGGGTCAGTGTTTTTCCCCATAGTTCTCCTTAGGGTAACGGGAGGATGCAAACTAGCGTCCTCCCGTTACCCTAAGCCCAGTATACTCGCGGTATACTGAGACGCAGCAGCGGATCCCGACTTAGACGATGGGATCCGCCCAGCTGCGTGAGTGACAGCTGGCTCTGCCTATCTAGAGGCAGAGCCAGCTGTACCCGCCCCCTCCCCCGTCCGTTCCGCCAGTCAGCGCTGGCAGATCGGAGCGGGGAGAGGGGAATCCAGCCCCTCCCCCTGTCACGGCAGAGAGCCGTGACAGGATCGAGAGGTGAGCGAACCCGGTATGTGTTCGCTCACCTCCCGATCTACTGAGACGACCTGTGACAGTCTCATTGTCACAGGTCGGCTAGAACTATGAGGTGAGTGAAAAGCACTCACCTCATAGTTCTCCTTTAAGTAAATCATTTTTTGCCATAGAGAAATGTTTACTAACAAAGTGCAAATGTCCAGTAACCTCTAGCAAAGTGACAGCAATAGGTGTACATGATCTAGCCAAACTAGATTGACAATTTAAAAAAAAAAATATGTGATAGGTCATTGTTAGATGGCGTACTATAGGATCTTGTATGTTGCTTGATAGAAGTTTCTTACTACGTGTCCATAAATGTTTAATTGCATTCTAAAGGGCCCTATGTTGTCTGTTAAGTAGGGATTTTGTATACTGGCTTGTCTTTCCTTCACATCTTGCATTGCCTTGTTGCTTGCTAGAAATTGCTGTACTGATATTTGCCTGCTTGCAGTAACTGTATTGTTTATGACTGCGTGCTAAAGAATTTTGTGCTTTTTTAATGGGCTTTGTAGCATCTGAATGTCTGCCCAGCTGCTTGCTAGAGGTCTTTCTGCTGTCTGATAGCTTACTAGGGTTCTTGCACACTTGCCCTGCACATTCTTCACTTTGTTAGTAGATCCCTTACTAAATCTCTCTGAACAAATTGGTATGCTAGCTTTGTTTTTCCAAATCATAGCAATGTACTAGTATAGCTTTGGTTATAATAGAATGGGTTCTTTTATGTATGTATTTATTTGAGTGTGGTCCAGCAGTGATCCAAGAGTCACTGAGAGAGTTGTATGTCAGCTATATTTATTTTCCTTTTTTATTTTTAGCTGTGTTTTCTTATTTCTTCAAGCATCTATTTTCTACAGCAATAATCAAGGATCCAAGTTTTGATAGATAGGCAGGCACAATCACTATGTTTTTTTTGCAGTTTACTTGCAAACCACAAGGCATTATCATCTCTAAATATGACCAGGCTGATATATACACTATTATTGAGGCATAATAGGGCTGATTTGCTAAAAGACTAAAGATTGTTCACGTAACAAAGTGTATGTTCAAAGTAAATGAACAGTAATAAGAATAAGCGGTGTTCACAATAACCAATCATGGGCAAGAAAAATATAAAACAGGACTTTTTCTTGTCCATGATTGGATGATTGAAGTGAACATCTACAGTATGTATCTAAGATACATACTTAGATCTAAGCTCAGTGGACATTTACTTTGCTAAGTTAACAATCTCTTTTTAATAAAATCCCATTGTATCTTACACTGGTCTGATGCACCCATGGCTTGCTATGCAGAATAAGCTGCCTGCAGCCAGTGAATATTGCAATGTTTGGATCCCTAGTTTACTAGACGCGCCGTTGTTCCAATGCTTTCACTAGACCACACACCACATTAAATAGGTTAATTGAAGAGTTCTAGCTTGTTCAGTGTGGTATAGCATATGGAAAGTATTAGTTCCTTGAGATATATTTATATATACAGTATATATATATATAAATAAAATATAGTGTAATGTAAATGGGTAAGCCGTATTAGTCCAGTAGAGAAGATGTAAAAAAAACAAAAATTGTAGTGCCAAGTCTGTTCAAAATAAAATATTTAAATATTCTGAACAGGCTGTAAAAGAACTTTAAAATAAGCTCTCATTCCCTTCGGTAGCTATAGGCATGGTGGAGAAATTAATCTTTAAACCAACACAGAAGCACTGAAAATACACCTCTTTTCCCCTTTTTTTTCTATGAAAGCAAGATCTTGGAGGCCTGCCATTTTTATAATGTGAGTACACAGAAGTTGCTTGCAAGCTGTTAGAGTACAACTGAAACCTGACTTCAAGGCCCATTCACACCAGCGGGCGCATGTTATGCTTCAGTATAAATTGTATCTGCTGCTGTGCATTGGTTGGGGTGGTGTGATGTGTTGTTTTAACTCATCATACTGTTTACTTTTTTTTTTTACTTTATTGAATTGTCACTAAATGGCATTTCATTCGAATTGAACCCTTTTCATCTGTAATCCTTGAGACTCCTTGCTGAGATGTCTGTGCCAAATGTATAATTAGTGTTTCAAGGTTGCCTATTAAAGTCCAGATACGTATAGTATGGCATTCTACCGCTGTTTTGGAAATATTCAGTAAGGCATGAACATGTTGTGTTGAGTAATGCTATGAATGAGTGTTATTCAGCATTTGGATGTCTTTCACTACAGCTCATCGCTATTTCATAAAGCATTTTTGTGTTGCCCAATGGCCTGTATCAATTGTTATGCATTTGTACATTGCATTCTGCAAACACTCATACATAACATGTATTCTACAATTTCCTTGTCTTTCATATACAGTCAGTTTCTATGACAATAAGCCACGTGTATGCTGTATTTCAGTAGATGTCCGGTATACAATCAAATTATTTTTTTCAGGGATAAACATATTTATAACCTTAGTGTTCAAAGTCTACAAAGAATCGTATGACTCCCTGCACTGAAGGGGTTAATATATACTTTTATTTAGATATATGTATATAGTTTATTTATAGGATATTTGCTTAATGTATGTGTTGTAACTCAGATAAAGGTCTTTTTTTGCTGTATATGTACAATACACCAAAAGCCATAATTTTATTTTTATTATATTAGCAGGAATAAATTCGGATACATCCTATGTGAGGAAAAAAAGGGTACACTTTAGACAACATTAACATGAATACACATAATAATGGGTAATATAAGTTAGTGCTGATTTCAATGAGCTGTGTTGGCATTATTTTGGCAGCAAGGCTCTTCTACAGAGCTTCAAATGCCTTAATTAAAGTGATTTGAATGGAACACTTGCCAGTTGAGCAATCAGTTGATTGTACCTTATGAGCTGGGTGGAAAGTCAGCTCAGCTATCAAATATCAAAGCAAGAGGGAATTTACTGATTAAATTAAAAGTGGTGTTTTGACAGTACTGTGATCAGTTTGCATATGTGAACTCAGCTGAGACCAGCTTGACACAGGAGGATGCTATGTAAGTGGAGGCTGCAGAAAGCATCTAACAAACCCAACGCTGTGTGATTTTTCTGTAAATATCTGATCCATGATGAGTCTGGATGGCTATGCAGAATCTATTTTCTCATCTTAGATCGTTCTAAACATGAGTAGGTAGAATACTCTTCTCCAGTCTGAACTCACTTCAAAATCACACTGATTCCATCTCCCAAATCAGTAGATCGATCTAACAAATGATCAATTTTAACCAACTGATCCCAAATTTAGTATCACTGAAGTGCGGTTTATAAAAAAAAAAAATTCAATTTTTTACTTTTGGAAAACAGCCATAGACGACATATGTGATTTGTAGAGGAGGCTGCGAAAAATGAGTGATGAAGAAATGAATATTTATGCCAGAGCTAGCCAAACAGTGATTAACTTCCTTGATTAAAGAGTGCTTTTATTCATGGATTATTAATTCTCTTCCCACTGTTATATACTGTTTTGAAACCTTGCTTGGAAAATCAGATTTCTCAGCATGAAACCCATTAGACATACTGTAGGCTACCAATTCTTTTAGCATCACTATTGCACATTATTATTCGGTTGTTATGGTCTGCCCAATATCATCTGCAACACTTGTGGACAATATTGACCACAAGGATGTATAAAACCTTTAAATTTCAAATTGAGGGCGTACATATGGCAAAACTATACACTATACAGAAAACTGTGCAAGCAGTAATCAGTAGCAAACTATGGACCAGTGAAAATGACTTCATAATTGCTATTACTGCCTTTTGATTTCTGTTTGAATCATACTAGAGTTTCTCAGGTCATTGTTTTGGTATGGTGAGTGGAAAACTTGAGTCATATAACCCTCATGTCCAGTGGCCCTGAAAAGGTAGGTTTTGGTAGTAAAATCATATAACTTTTATGGAAAAGACATTTTCTTTTTAACAAACTATTGGAGCCTGTGATATTTGGTTGTATATCTGTAATGCTAAACTAAATATGCACCAAATAGATATTATTCATGTGTAAACTAATTAATAGATGATGCCATTATTGCATAAAATATGTCTGCATTTAAAGTGAGAAAAAAAAAACATTCCTAAATGCTTTTTTAAACTGAGCATCTATGGAAAAAGAGGAAGCAAACGGAAGCACTGGACTTTTTACATAGCAAAGTTTGCCATCCATGTAAAATTCCGTTGATATACGCCACTGCCGTATGCTTAGCTAACACTGATAACTGTTGTATAAAACATAAAAGTGCGTGATTTATAATGCCATTTTGAAAGAGGTTGTGGTTAATGTTTTCAGATAATTGTACAATGTTTGAACTTTAAATGTATTGCAATATGCTTGTTGAAATAGTATGTATGTCTTTTTTTTCCAAATGTGTAAATATAGCTTAAAACAGCTATTCTGTATACATACTATACTGCCAAAACGGTCCTGATTAATATATACCGTTTTAAATACAAAAAAAGAGGGGAGGGGTAAGATTTATTGATGTTTAAAAAAGTTTTGTTTATGACAAAAAAATAATTATATATATAATTATTTTTTTGTCATAAACAAAACTTTTTT
>NW_017306629.1:12196-22909 GCF_000935625.1 Nanorana parkeri | reverse complement strand
TATATATATGAAACTCAAACCTAATTACAACAAAGATTTCAACTTTTACACAAAGAAACCAGCAAATTGGAGATGAATGCTTTTGCATGATACGAAATGCTTTTTCTACGTGTCAAGAATGTATTATCAAAGGATTTATTTTACCTGGTTCTTTGGGATTTATTCAACAAGAGGAAAATTGCGATCTTACGGTTTATTAATGCCTACTGTAACCATGGAGACATGACCCCCATAAACGTTTCTTATGAACCACGTGCAGGTGACCGGATTTCATATAGCACAGCTTTTGTGTGCCAGATTTCTGATCTGTAGTTGTACGTCAAAAAAAAAAAAATGATTGATCACTGTGCATTTTGTTATTAATTTATTAGAAGATTACCCTTTAATAAACTGTACTGGTTAAAGTGGATCGGATTATATCTTCTTCGACTTCTACCCATAAGAGATTATAAACTTGTTGCAAAGTCTGTACAATGGGTACAATAGAAAATAAATTCAATTTTTTTCCTGCATGGTGCCTGAAGTATGTTGTGATTTGGAGACTACAATTTATAACATAAAAATGGTCATATACAAAAAAAAGGTTATAAATTACAGAAAAAATGAAGACTGCTGTTTCATCGTGGTGTTTGTGTATTTAGTGATGTTGTTTGTCTATTTTAGAAGAGCTGTCTGTCATTTGTGTATATTGTGGCTAACCTTTTACCTTGTATTACTGTAACATGTTACCCTCCCCTTGCCTGGAATGGCCCGTTGTGTAATAATCATTGTCCATCACTTGACACCTTTCCTAACACTGAAATATAAATGTTTGTAAATTCTTCATCCATTTTGTCTCTTTGTATGTATCTCTGCTCTGGTGTGGTTTCAATCTGTGACTTGCAATGTCGGAATCTTTAATTACTCTGTGTGCAATCAGGGGTTAACTCTAATCAAGGGTATGTAAACTATAACAATGAACTTCTCTTATATGGTCCATTTTGGCCCGTGAAATATACTATTGAAAGCTTTTTCTTATAAGTACAAACAAACAACTGTCAGGCCAAATGGGTGAAAAAGTCCAAAGAGCCTTTAATTATTCCATCACCAAGGAAAAACAGTCAACGTGTTTTGGGGGCAACAACACTTCCGACACTCTCTTCTCTCTTCATCACGGCTATAGAACAGATATAATAAAGTATATATAAAAAAATGAGAATTTTAAAAAACTGGTATACAAAAATGACGCACAAAATAAAGCATTTGTCAATGTATAACAAGCTGTGACAACTAATCTAACCACATGAAATAAGATTTAAATTATAGAAAAAGTGAACAGTAGAAATCATAAAATTGAAGCAATAAAACTAAAGCATTAGACTGCTTCCAGTGTACAGCCTTTTATGTGCAGAACTAGCTCAGTGTGGCTAATTAGCAGCATTAAACTGTGTAGCAGCTGTTTTTATCCACATATTTTTATTGGAAGGAAAATGGGTAACGTGTAACAAATGTTACACTTCTACAATACTAAACTTGTATTACAAAACTAAAAAATGGTAGTAAGGATGGGATAGGATAGATTGCTTATATATAGCATATTAGCATAGCATTATCAGCAGGTGGCAGCAGAGAAGTATTTGAGATGTGGGACCTTTTCCCTATAAAACATAGAAGATGTAGCAATCCTACCCAAAATTACAACCCCTACATGTAGGGGTTTTCTGCAGGGGTGAGATTTTAGTCCAAATTCAAACTACTCTCAGAATGTGTATTCAAATCCAGCAAAACAATGTAGATTTAGTCTTGGATGAAGTGGTCCAAGAGTTAGAGGTTAATTTATAAAAAAAAAAGGTTCTGCCTGGCTATGCCATTTGCATGGCTCTGGCCTAGGAATTTCCTATACTTTTATGAATGAACCTCTAAATGTTACTGTCAGGTTTTTATTTCTGTAACACCATTGGGGAGATTTTTCCTCACTCTCTGTCTCTGTGATGAAATGGGGAAATAGTTGTCACCAAGACACACCCAATATACAAAAAAAATGTGTTTTTGTTTTTATCTGTATTTCCCATGGAAAGGCGTCCCAGATGGCAATGAACAAAATCCTGACAGAGGTTCTAACCCTTCCCTGCTCTATGCAGAATAAAATAAAAATAATGTGGCTGGAGTTGGGCTTTAACATCTATGGTATTCCACTGAAGCAGATCACATCCAAGTTTCTGGAAATTAATACAGTAACATCAGTAGTGGGAGCAAATTATCCTGATATAGCAATACAGGTATCTGAGGTTCCCTTAGATCAATAAAAATGTGGACCAAGACCTGCACAATGAGCTTGGTTTTTAGCAACATACTATGCACACATACTATGCACCTATTAAATAGGCAGGACGGGATTATAGCAAACCTGTACTAGTACTACTCACCTGTTCAGAAAATGCTGGATGCCTTTGTGTCATGCTTTTCCATTGGTGTCGTTGTTTTCCAAATCATGTACTCATATCATAGAACAATCATAGAACAAGTATAGAGATGAAGAGTTCTGACTGTACAGGCTTTGTCTGCTACATGCCCGTTGTGGGTTAGTAACTCAGAAAGCATTGAATACACAAACATCCAAACATCTTCCATTTTCAGAAAAAGGTCAGCTATAGCAGCCTACATATCTCTCTCATGACAAATTTGACTGGGAGAAAGAATAAACCTTCTCTTCTTTCACTCTATTCCCACGTAGACTTTTCTTGTGATATGTCACATTATATGGGATGCTGGAGGGTAAGGATGCTGTCACTGCTCAGTGAGTGCCCCTGCACTTGCTATAGAAGTCAGTTTGCTTCTTATGTTTGATTTGACCGAATATGTGCAGTTATACAGTAGGATAGCCCTGTACAACTACTTATTCAAATCTGGTTCCTTTGGTCCAGGCCAATGCAACCTTGCGTCAGGGTGCTTACATTTTTACATTTTAGGATATGATCTATGCATTCTGCAGTCAGTTGGTTGCTGCACCACTAACTGCATTCCCACAATGAACTGTATAAGGATAGTAAGACTGATTTCCTATTTATATTCCCAAGTGAACAATACCACAAAATTATCCTGTTGAATCTGAGGGCCATTTTGGAAAATATAGTCTACAAAGACTCTTGGCTGGTGTGTATAGATTTTTTTTAACTGCATACATTAAAGTGTTCATTAATGCGTCCATTATAGTCAACAACATACATACAGTATATTGCATATCTGCCTAAGCCAAGTTAGTTTGAATTAGATTTGTATTTTCCCAACACTAAATAATACATTTCCAACTTACAAAATTAACTATTATTATTATGAATATCATCTTTTTATCAGCCTTTCTTAATTAAACTCTTCCTTCTTTACACAAAATCAAGGAATAAAACAAAAGGTTCAACTGTTATGGTTAACAGTTCAGAGAATGATCATGGCTTTCCTCTCCAATTACTGGTAGGTATAACAAGGTTCACACCTAAAAAAAAAAAAAACAGATTTGGTATATGTGTCATCTATCTTCTACAAAGCCATAAAGAATTGCCAAAAATGTAAATTTCAAATATTATAACTTATTTCCATTTGAGGTGAGCAGATCACATCGGCTGTACGGCTGATGGCGGTGTTCTATCAAAGTTTGTGACTATGTTAGAATGTGTGACCGGTGATGTGGTCACACATTTTAACGTAATCCCGCCCAGTTTTTTGGCAGTGGAATGTCTGTTCCAGGGCAGATAGGCTCTCCTGCACATACGATTTGCGATGTCGATTTGCCCTGGAACAGACATTCCACTGGAACAGCTGATCGGTCCTGAAATGTCACTTCTATCCGACTTTGTGAGTGCGATCCCACATTCTAACGTACTCACAACCTTTGATAGAACAGAGGCCCTGTCTGTGATCATTTAATCAGAGGAATAGATTATAATAGGCAACTTTACAGTGTAATGTTGCCTATTATAATCCATTTTTCTAATCAAATAAAATAACAGCACACAGTGTGCATTTACACACATGTTACCTCCCCCACCCCCACCCCCTCCCCCCGCTCTTCATTCAGACTCACCTGGCCCTGGGCCAGAGCCTCACAGGATCCCAGGCAGACTGTGTGCAGGGGGCGGGGGATATGAAACACACACTTCTCTCCCGCCGCTTGTCACTAGGGACACGGCCAGGAGACAGAGCGGTGAGTCACAGGATCCCGCCCCCTTGCTGAGAAGCCCGTTGGCAGTGCGGGGACCCTGCAGTGCACTGCACCAAGGGGGGTGCCCAGGACAGGACCTCACTGGGCACCCCCACAGCCTCAGGCCCCAGGGCAGCCGCAGTAGTTCCACCCCTGGTCCAGACATTACCCAGTGTGTGGTATAAGTATGTGGAAGAAATAAAGATTTAGTTTGTGAATCTATCCATTAATATAAAAAATATTTTTTTATAAACATTGCCATAGAAATATATATATATATTACATGTTAATTGATGCCAATAAATTCTACCAATTCGCAGTTGTTATAGGTGACACCCCTGGCAGGCGATGCAGACTTACAGGAGGCATAAAATCCAAGTAGCACCTTGCTCTTCAACAAAGCACCCCGAAAGCAGTATGTGGCCGGTGACTCTAGAGGCCCACCGGCAGCTTTGCTGCAAGATGTCTTCAGGACGCAACCTTCGGGATTGCTCCATCAGGGGACCAGGGTGTAGCTGGAGTATAAGTGTTTGTTGATTCTGCGCTGGATATGTGAAACAAAAGTGCTCTGTCCTAGACTGTGCTAAGTGATTAAATTGAAGGCTGCAGCAATAAAGACAACATGGGTGAAATCATATGAGTTTTCAATCATGCAGAGCCAGCGCCAGATTAATATAAAACAAAAAGTGTTGTTGTGAGAGATCAAAACTCTCCTACAAAAAGCCACAAATACAAAAAGACCAATCACAATGCTAAGATATTGATAGTAATAACTAATAGAAAACACTTTGCCTTTGTAATCACAATTAAATAAGATCCGCCTAAATATGTTTTTACAGAAATTACAGAGTGAAAAGGAAATCAAGTTCAAACTTGAAACATGGACACACATGAAGGGTATACCCTTAAATGATTTCTACAGAAACATTTTTAGAAGTAGTTGTTCTATCATACATAAAATGTATGTCCATGATGGACAGCATGTAAAAGACATATAAAAAAGTGAGATTTTACATCACAAATCCATGTGTGAGGTTAGGGTTACAGCTTGTCTGGCTTAAAACTAATATACCTAGTACAGTTTGTAGAATAGTTTTAATAGTTTAATAGTTTTAATCTGCACAGTCAATGGATGCTAGAAGCACAGATATTGCTAATCAGTGCAGTAATGGAGTCGTTATTATTGGAGTAGAAAAACACAAAATGTGGACGGGTAAAACAAATAGACCAACAATACATACTCCTCTTTAAAAGTAACATACAAATAAAGACTTGCAAATTACTTTAACAGTATGGAAAAAGTAGACATGATCGTCTCCGCTAATGAGCCAATGGGATAGGTAAGTTCTTTGGTGCTAGTTGACAAACTCTTTGCCAGAGACCCTAATAAGACTGTAATAAAGGAACACTATCATATGTCTGCACTGGAAAATACAGTGTAACTAGAAAACTAGCTGCTGAAAAACATTTTAGTGTTTTGGATACAAGGTCAGGATATTGGCAGAGAAAGCTAGACAAAGCCAGTTTCGTGTTCCCAACATTTAACACACCAAAGAAGGTACCACTTTGCTTGTTCAGCACTGGCCATTCAATCTGCACAAGTAATGCCCTGAAGGAAAATGGATGAAACATATGCAGGACTCAAAGGCTGTAGCTTGTTAGAAGGATGATCTTAGTGTCTGTCAGCATTTCTGAAGAACACAATTTTTAATTCAAAAGCCATGCTTAAAAGATCTAGGAAAACAGGAGTAAAATTCAGTGTGGAAAGTACTACAAGTAAGCAAAGTCAAACGCATTTGCTGCATTTTTTCATTTGAAGACCAAAACTCAGATCCAGATAAAAGTGCCTCTCTCACATGAGACAACTGGAAAACAGTTCAGAGCTGGAAACAGTTTGAAGAATGATCAGTTAGTTGGCAAAGCTTATTACATTTATTCCATAACTGATTAGGTGTGGTATCCTTTTTGAAAGAACTTTTAAAATAATCAGACAAAACATTATGTTATATTATGAGTGGAGGAGGGTCTATGTCCCTGTTTAGATGGGATATCTTCTCTCCAATGGTCACACAGTCAGCAGCAAAATCACATTCAAGTTGAATGGGGAAGAGTTAGAATGTCTAACAGTGCTTTCATTGTTGCCTGTGCCTTCCTCTCCCTGTGACAACTGTACCACCCATTTCTTGTCGAGGTATCACGGGGACAAGAAGTTAGAGGTAATCTCACCAAACGTTCTGCATTACAGTACAACTGAAGCCAAAACTTTTTTTTTAGTTTTGGATAGAGTGGAGAGGGAGTAGAACAACTGTCAGGTTTTTATTGCTGCCTGTGTACACGTTAGGGAGATTCATCGTCTTTATTTGTCTTGGTGACCGTTATCACGGAAAGGGAAAGTTAAAGAAAATCCCAAATTTTGGGTTATCATCAGAACAGGAATATATACCTTTAATACCGACGTGTACGTGTCAGAATTTCATTGTTGTCTGTGCCCCAGTTGTAGAGATTTCTACTTACCTACCACCCAGATGGCACGACAGGACACCATTAACAACCATTCATAGGTTCTCACGACTTTCCTTCCCATGTCTCCAATGTTTTAGCTAAATCAAACATAATGTGGATCTAGCATCAGATACTTCTTTTTATGTTGAGATGACACTGTCAAAAAATTACAAAATTATTTTAAAAAATGATCTTCTTGTAAAGAAGAAACATTACACTTACCTTTCCAATGCCACTGATCCTTGCTTTATTCAAGTGCTACGGTGCCCAGAGAACCCTCTTCATCTAGCACACTTATGTGGTGTGTTGTATACATAGTTCCTTGCCAAGGGCTGTGGTTCCTTTTGCTGGCCACTATTTCACTACAGGACACAGTAGTAGCATAGTGGGAAAGACCAACATTGTTTGACAGAGGACCAGGTACTGACACTCCCAGAACTTTGTTGGATGATAAGGATTCTTCAGGCATCATAGCTTTGTAAAGAGAGCAAAACCTGACAGCTTGGTCAATGGGACAGGTAAGTGTAATGTCTCTTCTTTAGAGGGGGATTCTGTTTTATGCTTTCTAATTTAGCAACAGCATTTCTTTAAATGCCTGCAAGCTAAGTTATGTGTATTTATTATCTCTCACAGCAGTCCCCTTGCAAGGACGGCAATATTTTTATTCAGGCACAATCCAAAGTTAATACGGTCCACAGAAATACACAGCTCACCCATACTATTTGCCTTGCATCCCTTAAAATTAGCCTTTCTTCTGAAGGCACATAGAAGACAATTGAGAAATGTTCTTAGCCCTCTTACTCCTCCAAAGTAATCCTTTCCTTCACAAGCAGAAAAACTGCTAGCAACGGTAGACACGTTTCTGCCTTAAACAGCTTTAGTCGCAGCTGGCCGCCATCACTAACAGCCCCTGTTCAACTACCTCAACATGCAGAGTGGGTCAACAATCACAAAAAACACCTGTCACCAATAAAAATGAATTTAAATACCTAACATATAATAAGAATACTCTGTCTTGATCTATGACATTTTTGAATGCAGCAAATGAAGAGAAAAAAAGGGATAGAATAAATTTAAATAATAAAAATTAAGAAGAAAGGAAGAAAAAAGAGACAGAAACAAACGCAGTAAAAAATCATGTTAAATGTAAACGTATATCATAACGCTAATTGTGACCCCGTGGCACTCAAGTTTGAATTCTGGAAATCCACAGAGGCTCATGTTGTAATAATTTTCTATGGACATCTGCACCTTGCGGACCTGGGAACACCCTTTCCACTTGAAAAACAAAAGATACCATTCCACCCTTGTGACATGCTGAAAATGCCGTGACACACGAGAAGGGCTTAAAACTCTCACAATAGCATTCTCCAATCCGGGTGCAAACATGTCTACCAGTAGTACAACCCACATACTAAATATTGCACTTATTATACTGTATAACATATACCACATTTTTGTAGCACAACTCATGAACTGATTGATTGGAAATACTTCGCCTGAGGCAACAGAACAAACTGTCTTAGTATCCTTACGAATAGCCCGCATCTATACCAACCTTGTACTGACAAGTTTGGTTTTTGTGTGCTGTACAAGTAATAAAAGTAACAGGGTCAAAATCGAGAACAAATCTACAACCTCGTGAATCTTTTTGTCTGCAGATTCTTGCAGAGTATATCCACAATCCTACATATTGAATATGTGGTCACAAATGTAGGGATGTTAGCACTACCCTTGGTCAGGATATTATCAGTGTACTAAACTACATTACTGTAGGTCTGAAAATAAAAGTTATTTCCTAGATCTTTGCATAGTCGTCTGTTTATCCTTGTTTACAAGCCAAGTTGGATAGCCCCTGTCTTTCAAACAATATTATATCTGCTTCCTCATAAAAAAGTTCCACAGAAGAACAATTGTGGCACAGTCATCTGTGGCAAAGTCATCTGTGGGAATTGCCCTAATAGTATGATTAAGACGGCAGCTATTTAAAGTTAACATTTGCTTCCTGGCCTAAGATGCTGGCTCAGAGATGAAACAATAATGTAAATCCTGGTTCCTCCGCAGTTCTTTTTTTGTTCACAAATGGCTCAAAATTGAGGGAATAGAGACCTTGCTTCCTTTTGCCTGCAGTAGATTGATTATATAATCTCACCCTAGGTAAAGTCACCTGATTGGAGCTCAAAGACTGTTTTTTTTTTTAGTTCAATCGTTTTTTATTGGAGTATAAAAGTATAACAAGAGTATCCTCTGCAAGAGGTAAGACATCAATCTCATGTAGAGAGAAACAAAAAAAATCAGGTTCGCGGTTGAGCCTCTGTATATCAGTGACGACAAAAGTATATTATAAAGTACACAGATCCTTGATAGCGTCTAACGTTTGCTATCCATAATTATGCAGATATTCAAAGACTGTTTTTTAATGATGGCGCAGCTTTGTTTTAAATAGTATCAGAAATTAATTCATGTAGGCTTGCAAAGTTAGTGAATGGTCTACATTAAGATGATATAACTACTACTACCACTACTACTACTAATAATAATTATTATTATTCTATACATTATTATTATTATTATTATTATTATTATTATTATATGCTAACAAATGAGAGCATGGCAGAAGCATGTATAATTATGTCATCTGTTAATGATGACTTTTATTTTTATAGTCTGTAAGCACATATGATTCAGCTTATTGTGTTTCATAACCAACCATGTCAACAAATAACTTTGCAAACAATTACCAGTACTTGAAGGCTTAGATTTCCAAGAAAAACTGTAACATCTGGAAATATGACATCAAAAATAAAAACAGATGAAAATTACAAAGCACAATTCTATTTAAAAAAGCAAGCACGATCCATTAGAAAAAAAAAAACTATTAAAGTGCTGCTTAATAATGAAAGAATAATTGTAATAATTAATTAAAGGCTGCATGTTACTCCAACAGATCCAAAGACAGGCAGCAACATAAAAATATAATTAGAACTTTACTACAATATAATGATTATAGCACACCATATTTGGCCCGTGGTTAATATATCAGGGAAGATCATGGAAGGTAGTTAAAGCTGCTCAGAAGGTTTTTTTTTATAAAGTAGAGTTTATTGTAGTAATTTCGTATACAGCATATTCATGTGACTTTCCTGAAATGTTTGTGTAGACATAGGATCATATAAACCTCCACACTCAAGTTCAGTTTCCTCAACAAAAATGTGCACAGCTGCTAAAGGCATGCACCCATCACTATTTCTCATCTACAGTACATACAGAAGAGACACTAGTTCTGACAGCAAGTCTGTTTCAAGTGACTTCATTCAACCAGTCAGACCCATCCGGAACAATCACTTGGTAACAAGGGTGTAAGCAGAACTGCATGTATGGAAGGGAAAGAGAGAGGAGATAAAACCTAGGCTTGTAGCTTAAAAAAGAACCAGTAATGTTGTTTATATGTAGGAATTTAAATAGCCAGTCTTTAATTATTATGATTGTGAAAGTTGGCAGCTTACTGTATGTACCACTAGCATCTAGTCTAGCATAAAGTATTTGTACCCCCCACAATATGCATTAATTACTGTGCCCCAAGCAAGACTATAGTCATAGAACAGTGGCACACGAAGTGCAATTCGTCAACTCGGGACCAGGACCAAGATATAGCACATGCAATCAGGCAAACCTGCATAACAAATGTTTTATTTGCGGCAATGAGTGGACAATCTAAACTGACAGGAGGTGACAGTGGGAGTAAGCATGCCCCTTATATTGGTGTATGTGGAAGTATAGTATTATGCCCCTTACATTAGTGTAATTGGAAGAGGAATGTCCCTTACATTGGTTTCAGTGGGGAGGGTTTGCGATGATCGCAAGTACGATTTGCCTGTCCAAGATGGGTAGATTGTACGAAATGTTAATGACCTTACAACCATCGCACAACGAAAGTCGTGCGATGGTTGTAAGGTGTATGGGCAGCTTAAAACACAATAATACACTTCTCAACGTTACACCCCCCCCCCCATATAATAATAAAATTCCCCCCGCAC
>NW_017306629.1:4879-11870 GCF_000935625.1 Nanorana parkeri | reverse complement strand
CCATCATCTGTTTGCATTTTTGCAGGGAGGAAGCTGTGAGCAGCTTCCTCCCTGCAAAACCTCTGCTGCAGACCTCCATTAGTGAGGTCTGCAGCAGATCTCACTAATCACCCCCAGATAACCAGGAATCGATCCTTCTCACATACATCCTTTCTTTCGGCCGGAGCTCAGAACTGTCAGAGCTATGGCCGAAGGAAGCCAAAGCTAACAGGAGCTGCTCTGCGGTCTGCATCCGACACAGATGCAGATGGTGGAGCTGCTTCCGCAAGTCGGGTACGCTGTATGTGACCATGTGCCTGACATGTCAGCTGGCTCGCGGGCCGGAGTTGGGCTGCGGACCGGTACTTGGAGACCAAAATTTCCACTCGCCTTCACTTTATTTCTACTCGCCAAATGCGAGCAGGCGCAGTGGAAATTTTGCTGTTAGTATATCACCTCCCAGTGGCCAAAACCCTGGTTTACAGTATATTTGTATTATTCACATCCATGTATATCTTCATTGATGTGCTTATTTAAGGAGGCAGACGGAGGCATAGTGCTCAGTATTCAGTGACGAATACACTAACCTGCGTTCATTAAGTCGCACGTTTTTATGAGCAGATTGTGACACATTGATGTGAATAAGCAAAACGTGCATTTCCAAGTGTTTCCTATTGGGGACAAAACAAGCTGTAATCTGCCAAAAAGAAGCTCATGTACTTTTTCTAGTGACAGGCGTTTTGCTTATTGTGACAGAACGCTCAGATGTGCATGGGATTTTTTTTGTGAAGCATTATGTTGCGCTTATTCAGCTAGTACACTTAGTGTGAACCAGTGTTTACAATATGCTTAGTGTGAACCAGGCCTTAGGCAATATGGTCAGTTGTCTGCATATGGTATATAAAGTCCATCTCCATTTTCTTTATATTTCTAACATAGCATAAATAATAAAATAATAAAATAATAATAAAATAATGCAATGGTCGGATACTAAAATATATATGAATGCTAATTTTCCCCACTTATTTATATCTACCATGCATAGCAACACAATACACTTAATAGCCTGTCCATTGTCATTCTAGAATGTATGCTCAGACACAAATTAAATACACAATAAATACACATAAGATAAATACACAAACGTATGAACTCTGCAGAGGCAAAAAAAATTGAGGTTTGGCCCAAGGCTGTTTTCATTTCATATCCCCAGAGAACGTTGCTCAACATTGCTCAAGGCATTTATGGAGTCCTAAAAGCAGTGGTTATGTGGACTCCTTTCAGGATGCGCTGCAAGAGGTAGATTGGGCAAGCTTCATGTTTACCAACTCTTAACCACTAATCCTCAAATAAGAGTTAATACTACAGTCACTGAGTGGTTTACATCTATGGCATATAAGTGAAAATCATTTAAAAGCATTTACTCAGAAATGTTGAGCATAAGCTGCTACCTAACATGTACTCTCCAACTGCTGTCAGATTTCTAGCACTAGAATTTTACACTTCTATATAAATGCTACAAATGCTGCACCATAATCAGTAGGGATGCAGCGATACCGATACTAATATCGGTGCCAATACCGAGTATTCGGGCGTGTACTCGCCGCCCGGCTTTCTGATTGTTGGGGAAGCTGGCCAAACAGGAAGCTAGGCAGCGAGTCATTACCCACCCCCGTCTTCCTGATTGGCCAGAAAGCCGGCTCCATGCTTCCTAGTCACCTGGTGACAAGGGATCATGGAGCCAGCTTCCCAGCTAATAATGAAGCCGGGCAGCAAGTCATTACACGCCACCCGACTTCCTTAATGGGACTTCAAGTGCGGGTATTGGCGAGTACCGAAAAAAAATATCGGTAATAGTACTCTATACTGGAAAACCGGTATCGGTGCATCCCTAATAATCAGGTTTACAGTGCTCTATTAGAAAAATAAACACACTTCCCAAATAAGCTTTTAAATGCGGTAAGGCAGAATAATGGGTATATAGTTCCCTATCACATTTCTAGATACCATTACAATATGAGCCTATGTTTTCACCTATCGGATGTCAGATTTCGGTGGATTAATCATTTAGGATGAATACTTAAATTAAAAGAAATGGACAGACAGAGGTATTTTTTAAGGCTACTACCATATTTAACTGATTCGTTTGTGCAAATGTATGTGATGATGATTCAGCTAAATGGTGGCAACCAATCCGCTTCTATCTTTCATTTTCAAAGTTTAAAGTGGAACTAGACCCACCAATTTATTGGTCTCCTACACCAGTTATTTTTAAGGCATGCCAACTGTCAAGGTTGTGTATTGTGACAAGGTTGCCAGTGTACTTATATCAGCTCTCGACCAAAACTTTCAAGCCCTCAAATACTAGTGTCATGGATGATCACATGTGCAGCACCATGGCAACTGCAATCCAAATGAAGGCTAAGATGGCACCTTCATTGGTTGTAAAGAATATGAAGTTGTAGTACTGCTTTCACTCAACAAGCTGAAGATAGAAACTGATTGGTTACTATGCAAAGCTGCTCCATTTTTAGTAAATTCTCCTCATTGGGGTGCACATTGTGGTAATAGCTCACCACAGTAGTAAACAACACACTCCATCTTTGGCGGCATTCAAATGTGCTGCCTTATAACAAAGCACAATAATACCCAAAACAACATGTGCACCTTCACCTTTAGTTAACATTTTACTGTATTCGTAAGTGTACCGATCCTACAAAATCTGTCCCTGCTAACATGTGTGACTGCATTTATGCACTCCAGTAGGACATCACTTCTCCCAGAAAGATCACTCCATCCAAAACCTCAAAATTAAAGTAGTAAAAGGGAATTTTAAAATCTCTCATGAAAGGAAAACATTTTAGATGAAAATTATTTTACATTTCTACTGACAGCAAATGGGCCCCCCTGGCAATACAAGATTATGGGGCCTCCTTGTGTTCTGCCCATATACAAGCCTCACCTGCATAATCATTCTTGTGTTACAGAAATTTTTTCTCCATACTAATTTTGTATGGAGAAAAAATGGTGTCTGGTGGGTCCGGGAGGTGAGCGACACATGCCTTGGCCGCTTTAACGCAGCCGCATCTCCTAGTTTGACAGTGGCGTGGCCAAAAACAGAGCAGAGATGGCATAAACAGCCGCCTCTCCTTACATGCAGGCAGGACTAGATGAAAGATAAAACATAATATGGCAATTGAATTAGCGACAGTAGACTTGGCATTAAAGTTGCAATGTGGCAATGTCATAAACAAATGTCTAATTTAGTGGTTTAATCTTTATTCACCAAGTTGTCTTTTTCTATTTCTGTTTTGGAAGCAATGCAATCATGTAATGCTGTTTGTAATGTTCCATTAGGGAGCCACAAAATCAACTGATTAATGCAGCAGATATATGTAACACTTTGAATAATGCTTTATTTTTTGTTCTTTTAACAACCATTTGTGAGGACGCTTATAAATATATGACACACTAATTAAAAACATCTGCAGGAGCCCATTATTTTTCATTGTTGCTATATGATTTGTGTTAATATAAACATTGGGGTTTTTTTAATGGTTAACTGGCCATTATTTTCTTCTTTTTTTACACAGCACAGTTATTACCAGTACATAAATAATGGCTTTTGTTCTGTTATGGAGAGAAAATACACAAATTTATGAGCAATAGAGGAGCAATAGAGGAGCAATATGTGTGGAAATTAGGAAATTATGAGACTTTGTAATTGCCAATGTCACTACTGTATAACAGGTTCACATGCATGCCTATTTCAATTCTTTGCATATATTTTGCCTGGAGGTCTTTTCCTGGAATAATTTCCAGGTTGTAATGTTGGTGGGTAGCATTAAGAACCATTGATCTATTGTTCACCTTGAGTCTTGAAGGCAGAGGAGCCCTTGTAGACTATCAGTGCTTAAACTGTATTTTCACCTTTGCAGTCAAATTTGAGAAAACCCTCCTAGATGTTTGTTATGTGTTCCTATTCAGACAGCATACCAAAAATATATTTTTTTACGTTTTATTTATGTTTCATACCTATCTAGATTTTTGTAGAGCAGGTTTATACATAGGATATTATAGGCAGCATATAAAGTTTAGAATAGATGGCAATGTACAGATAAAACACAGACTTGAAGGGCAGTTTTTCTTTTAAAGAACATTAACATATTGCTCGGATCAAGGGTCTGGTAGAAGATTTTAGGGGGAACCCCAAGCTTTTTTATTTTGGGGGGGGTTGGAGTCCCCCCTAGAATGCCTACCAGACCTAGAGGGAATTGCACACTGTTTTTTTTTTTATTGTTTCTGTGGATTGTCAACAGATACAAACTTTTCTGCATTCTGTAACAGCTCCCAAATGTCAACAAAGAGGCAGAGAACTGTCACAGAATGACACACAGCTCTCCACTAATTTGTTGATATTCTGTAACAGTTCTATGTTACTTTGTTGACATTCATGATGCTCCCGAATGTCAACAATGAGGCGGAGAACTGTCACAGAATAACACAAAGCTCTCCGCTCCTTTGTTCTATTCCGAATGACATTTTGGAAACATTTCGGATGCGTCCAAATTTCGTTATCAAAAACATTCAGATTCGTTTGGATCCGTTATTTCTGTCATTCAGAAATTTGGATACATCCGCATGTCCGAATATGCAGAAACTCGTACGAATGTCAATTCAGAATGAAACTAATCGCACATGTCTAGACTGTACATTATAATAACTGCTGTTGCACAATGCCACAAGAAATGTTACCTCCATATGTAAATGGCCACACAGATGTTGCAGCTTGGATTCTTCTTGGAAACTTTAACTTTTTTAAATTCACAGTTAAAAGCAAAAAAGTTTTTTAGGTGTTTGACAATGTTTATTCACTGCTTTTACACTTTCCATATTAATTTTCTGCTTTTATCCAGCAACCAATATACTGTATGTTTATGCATCGTAGCATCAGAGTAAACAAAATGTCTAACTATTATAAAATGGAAGACAGCACAGCACAATAACCTTCACTCAGGGCTGTACACAGTAATTCAAACTAAACATAAAATCATTAGGGCTCTAGGCAATAAAAAAAAAAAACACTAGTGCATGCAGTTATGTAATAATATAAAATTCATCAAATATATTTTAAATGGAAGTAGTGTAAATACCTCAATATAACTTTCTTGCAGCCTGTTGTAATCCAGTACACAGCAACACTCTGGCAGAGGGAGGGAGAGCATTTTGGGGCAAATGAGGTGTTATGTATGCAGATGTGCTGACAAGGAACATTGTGACAAGTGGTGAGAGTAGAAAGATGACCTCATTAGTCTGTTGCTGCTCCTTCGCTGTTCAATCACAGGCTGGGGCAGGGAGGTGGCTTAGCTATGATTCTTAACTGCTATAGAGAAAAGGTATGTACTGTTTGACAAGGCTGTGGCTGTCTCAGGATGGACCTTTTGCTTCCCAAATCAGTCACTCACCACCTCTATGTGGGGGACAACCACTGTTCTGCTTCCTCTAGGCCTCAAAGCACTCCATGGCAGCCAGTAACTTTAGGGAGGTCTCCCAGGAGTGGGGATCCATGCAACTTCCCACATCCTTAGGCCCTAAGTTCTAAGGACAAGACAGATGGTCACAGATGCATCATCTCAGGGTGAAACTCTGGAGTGAAGACCCTTGTGTCAGGAGGTGCCTTAGATATTTAATAACACGGACAGCAGGCCACCAAGCCTGCTGATTGGCCAGGTATTAAACATCCCTAACATACAATGTTATCTCTAGCACACCCTCCTGAAGCACACAGCACGTGACTGAGATAATCGCTCCATGCTTAGAGAACACTAGCCAGCACACAAGATCACAAAATGCAAAAAGAATTTAGAAAAACATTACATCCCTACATGAGTAAGGTTGGAGTTTAGCTTTAATAAACACTTTGATAAAGGATCATTTTTCCACAAGAAATGAGAACGCATCTGATAACATTAGTGAGGCCCACGTCTTCTTTGAAAAAATCAACTAGTGAGTATATTTGCACTTCTACATGGCATTATTGGCAGATATTAATCTTGATAAGGGAGCCTAACATTTTATATAATTCTACAATGCACATTGACACTAAAATGTAACAAAATAATGTGCTGCTTGGATCCAGATTGTCAGCAGTGTTGGCTATAGCTGTCATTTATATAAAGACCTTCTGAATGACAAAACAACCGACACCACCACCGAGATCTATTTCAAGCATTGTTTTATGGCTAGCCTAAATCTTATGATTAACGATCTGCTTTTCTACTTTTAGAAATTCTGTACAATAAATGCTCTTATCTTTGCTCACCTCATCCTTTTGGCCTATGGTACTGTCAAAGAAAAGAGTGATGTTTTCAATCCAGTAGTGTCCCTGCTTCAATACAAGAAACATTGCTTGATTAATGGGCCTGCTGCAATTTAGTCTGGGCCTAGCTTTTTGATTAATGCTTCCTAATTTAACTCAGAGGAAAGGCTGGAAAGGCAAAATCTTCTAACCTAATTGACCTAGTTTGTAACTATTACCTTGGTCTAATAGTTTGCATTAAATATGTCTTGTATACAGTGACAAAAATGCAATATAAACAGCCAAATTAATCTCTGTCCCCAAGTAAAAATCCACTGGTACCCATTAGTCTTTCACACCAATACTTGGCAGTTTCTAGAAGATGCAGAATTAGCAGTGCTTATCTTTTCACATTATATTTCAAAATGTTTGTTGAAATCGGGAAATCGATTGATTATGTTGCTTAAAAGTATATATATAAAGTAGACCACTACTACTAATGGTCACGATCCGCTCTGTAATGGCCAATCCAGATTCTGCTGACTGTCTCTCCACCACACCTCAGTCTGGAATTCCTCTCAGTTTGGAATTTTTGCAGAAAAAGACAAGACTTTGGACCAAATGAGTAATATGGAATATGGGTGTACAGTATATATATACAGTATATATATATATATATATATATATATATATATACACACACATATATATAAA
>NW_017306629.1:0-2592 GCF_000935625.1 Nanorana parkeri | reverse complement strand
CCCCCCGGGATAATAAACAATCTGTTGGATTTCCGCCAGGGACTGGATCGTTCCACATAAATGTGCTAACATCTGACTAAATCGAGACATCTGTCTGGCCCATGAGAATGGAGAGCGGGCAAGACGGATATCCTGATTCACATGAAAACTGGGATGGACTTTTGGCAAGAAATCCGGTACCGTCCTCAAAATCACCCTATCTTCCTGAAAGATAAGAAAGGGTTGCTCACAACCGCAAGCTTGGAGCTCAGAAACCCTCCTACCCAAGGCTAATGCCACCAAGGTAACCGTTTTGTAGGACAGTAATTGCAGAAGAATGGACTCCAATGGTTCAAAAGGAGGCTCCACCAGTTGTGCCAACACCAATGGAAGATCCCAAGATGGGTAGAGAGGCCTCTTTGGAGGATTGACTTTGCCCACAGCCTTTAGGAACCTAGCGATATTCGGATCCTGAGACCATCTGACTCCGGTGATCGCGGAGATAGCTGACACTTGTACTTTAAGTGAATTCAGACTCAAAGCCTTATCCAGACCTGATTGCAGGAATTCCAGCAGCATATTCAAAGAAAGTTGCACTGGATCAACCTTATTAAGCTTCGACCAGGAAGAGAAAACAGACCACACTCGACAGAATGATGCAGAAGTGGATACCTTCCTGGACTTCAAGAGTATCGATGACGGACTGAGAGAACCCTGATCTCCTTAATCTCTCCCTTTCAACAACCATGCCGTCAGTTGAAGCCTCTGGGGGGTCGGGTGTAACACCGGACCCTGAGACAGGAGGTCCGCCAACACAAGAAGAGTCCACGGAGTCCGAATGCTCAGAGAAAGCAGGAGAGGAAACCATGGTCGTCGAGGCCAATATGGTATGATGGCAATGACCATAATTCTCTCCCTCTGCACCCTCTGTAGAACCGGCATGACCATCCAGAAGGGAGGGAAAACATACGCCAGTGTGCAATTCCACGGGTGGAAGAGAACATCCTGCCCTTCCGCCTCCCGTTCGAATCTTCTTGACAGGAATCTCCTGACTTGGCAATTGAAGTGAGAGGCCATGAGATCGATCTCTGGCATGCCCCATCTCTGGACCAGCCTGTTGAACACATCTACCGACAGAATCCATTCCGTTGGGTCTACCCGGATCCTGCTCAAATAGTCCGCAATTTGGTTCTCAGGCCCTGGCAAGTAGACCGCCTTCAATCCCATCACCGTCCGCACTGCCCATTCCATCAATGGAGACAGGACTCATCATATTGGGGCTCCTCGTACCCCCTTCGTGATTCAGATAGGCCACCACGGTGACATTGTCCACCATGATCTTGACCCATCTGTCCCGAATCCGGTCCTGGAAGACAAGCAGCGCTTGGAACACCGCCTTCAGCTCCAGAAGATTTGACGATCTGTTCCTCCATTGAAGAGGAGCATAGGGTAGAGACGAGAGAACCGCCCTTTAGACCCCATTCGTTTCTCCGACTTATCCCATTCGTCACTAATAAGTTTCTTAGTGATCTTGCTCACTGGAAAGGATGACCTGCTTCATCGCAGATTTGCAAAATGCCTGCTTGAGGGGGACAAGACCTCCCCCTCCTCCTTCATGCTTAACGTTTTGCGCACCAAAGCTATAAGTGCATCCACCATCTTGGGTTCAAGGGATGTTGATTCCTCCTGATCCGAAGCAGAAAAGTATTCGCCATTAGACGGAGACATCTCCTCCTCAGTCTCTACTGAGGAATCGTAATGAGAACTAGCGGTTCTCTGCCATTTATGGGAATGACTGGCCTGCTTTACTACTTTAGCCACAGCCTGCTGAATAAGTTCCAAAATGCCCATAGAGGCGTTGGAAGGACCTGCGGCTTCACTAAAACAAGGCTGGCAGAGCTTTTTCCCCGTCATTGCCTTGCCAGTGCACGCGCGGCATCTGTCCGTCTTGTGCGGCATCTGTCCGACTTGCCCTCCTTTTTCCCCGAAGATGCGGAGGACTGTAACTCCACCGGGCTAAAATCAAAACAAAAAAATCAAAAAATCAATCGTATCGCAAAAACGCATTCTTTTTTTTATGAATAAAAAAAACTTTTTCAAAAATCTCACCTAGGCTCTCTAGATCTGGACCTACGAGGTGAGGAACCACTGTCCATGATGTCTCAGGAAGGGAAGGGACCGCCGAGCCTGAATTCCCAGGTTTTAAATGGTAAAGTAAAACTTTTTTTTTTATGTCGCGTCGAAAATCGGAGTCGTGATGACGTCACGGGCCCCGTTCGCGCATGCGCAAAGGAGCCGCGAAGCCGCGAATGCCCATTCTGATCTGCCCTCAGCCCGGTGTCACAAGCCGAGAGAGCTGGCCGGCAAGGGGGATAGCCAGGAACACTGAGCAGGGAAGAAAACAGAGAAGCCTGCTGTGCCTGCTGGAACAGGTAAGGCGTCCATAGCCACTAGAGCCTACCTGTATCCGTTGAAGTCCACGGCTCCCATACCATGGCCGCTACCCCTCGGGTCACCACTGGCCTCTTGCAGGTACCAGAGAAGCCCTTCAACCTCCTCAAGGGGACACCCCAGCCCGGGGCCGAGACTTGAGAGCCTCGCAGGGGAGAGAGG
>NW_017306628.1:1354128-1354455 GCF_000935625.1 Nanorana parkeri | reverse complement strand
CCCCACCTGGAGCGCCGCCCACCAGAGCAGCAGTGACGCGATGCTCGGTGCAGCAAGGCAAGTAAAGAAAAAAAAACATATCGGAAGCTTTAGAATACACTGCAGCAATAGATTCTTGTTGTTCACACAAAACACTAAGCCCAGGCCCCGTATCACTTACTGTTGCCTCGATTGCGGTGCCTCACGATGTGCCGAACGATTTTCCTCACACGTGAGGACGTCGGCGGCGCTGAGCTGAAGAGTAGCGTCACGTCACTGCTGCTCTGGTGGGCGGCGCTCCAGGTGGGGTCCTCTGTGCAGTCCCCGGCCACTTAAATTAGAACCCCA
>NW_017306628.1:1290227-1353536 GCF_000935625.1 Nanorana parkeri | reverse complement strand
CCCTGAGATAGTGCCGCTCCTTCCCCACCGTTCTGCCACCCGCAGCAGATGTTTTTACTTATCACGTCGCGCCAAGCATCACGTCACTGCTGCTCCAGTGGGCAGTACTCCAGGCAGTTGCCGGCCACTTAAATTAGGACCCCACCTGGAGCGCCGCCCACCAGAGCAGCAGTGACGCGATGCTCGGTGCAGCAAGGCAAGTAAAGAAAAAAAAACATATCGGAAGCTTCGGCGCTATGTATAAGGGCATTCTGACAAGTACAAGTAAAAGCCCTGTATCGGTCCTGGTACCGATGTTTGTATCGGTATCGGGACATCCCTAATAAGTGTATATACTAATAAAAAATCTAATAAAATATATGTAATAAAATGAGAATGGAAATGTGTTACTGTAAAATCAGCATATCAAGCATTACTAAAATAGTAACAGCATCATGTATGAAATGTATTGTCACTGTGTCGCCCTGAGGAAGGGACCTGCCACATTGGCAACAAACGTATGGGACATCAAGGGGTCTAATTATAAATGTATTCACCCAAGATTCCAATAGCATTCCCTTATGAGTCGCACACTTTTCTACTTGGATTAAACTGGAAAATGAATGGGTGAAAGTTATGTGAATATTGTGTGAATAATGTATAAATATAGATCACAATAAATCTTTAAAACATGGAGTCTTATGATGTCTTTATGATTTTAGTCTTTATGAATGATAATTGAAGGTGGCGTTTGTTTGGTCTAATGTCCCCTCTGTCGCTAGTTAATTATTTGAGTAACTCACTGGGAAACATTGTAAAGAGGTGGCATATTTATAATCTTGAAATTATTTATAGATATCTCCAAGAACTCTTAAATTCCAGTTACTATAGTGAATTTCAATGAGATGCTGAGGCTGGAGGCGCTTTTAAATCCTAGCTCTGGATTTTTTTTATGAAGAAGACTCCACAGAACATATTAGACAGATTGTTTTATTGATTATGACGCTTTAAAAATAATAAAAAAATAAGAGGTATTTATTTCCTATGCTCCTCAACTCCATCTAGTGACCATAATGTGGTATTTACCTGATATTACATTCAAACTATAAGAAAATATGCTAATAACATTCATTTTTGCCTCCATTCACAGAAAATTCATACACATGCAATTTATTAGGGTGAATTGCTTATACATACACCCCTATATGATTCATTTACTGTAATGATGTTTAGAATGTACAATTCACAATATATATTGGTGGCTTACAGTACATTACAGTAAATTTTAAATATGTCCTGGTTGCCTATCCTGCTAGAAACCATGTACTCACCTGTTATTATTAGGAATATTCAGTGGAATGAAGGATACACAATATTTACGAGGTAAAAATGATTTTCCAACAATCAAAAAAAACTGAAAGCTTTCTTACTACATTTTGGTTTTCTTTTTTTTCTGGATTAATGCAATGAACACAAACATAGAATTAAAAGAAAGGAAGGACATTGCACTTCTTTCTTTTCTGATATTATGTTACTGTGCTTGATAAATGCACTGCTATATCAGCATTTTTATCACAAACATAAATAAATAATGAACACAACACAACAAAACACAAATACCATCTTTGATAAGAACTATTATTTATGCATACTTAAAAGTTATTTACATTCCATAGCGATAATGCATCTTACTAAATATGGATTTATGGATGAAATTTTAAATATGATACATCCAATGCAAAATTATATTTATAACTAATTATTAAATTAAGAGCTGTAAGAAAAAGTCTGTAAATGTTAACAAAATAAAACAAAATCCTGGCAGCATAACATAGATAAGAGATGTAAGGGTATTAAACATGATTGATGTTTGTTGGTAAAAGAAAATGAAAGATCCCTTACCTGCAGATGATGTACTCAGTGACTCATGATGGTTTATGGGTATGTTTAAAGCTTTAACAGCACTACTTGTTTTCATGTAAGAGTTGATTTTATTGCTGGAATCAAAGGCCAATGACATTCTGATTCCATAAAGCATACACAAAAGCCTTTTAACTCAACAGTGTGAAATCATGAACCGTAATACTGTATATGAGAGAATGTAATGCTGATCTTAAAAATGTTATTGGCGTAAACGATTTCTTATCTGTGACAATTCTAATATTATCTTTTGTTGAAGTTTGTTAACTTCAACAAATACACAATAATGTCTTGTATATGCTACTTTGGTTTAAGAAGTTTAACCTGAGAATATAGTTAACCAAAATATTAAATTCCAAATAAATTGTCTAACTTGAACTCTAGTAGATGTAAACCCTAACTGAATGGCCTTTAGTTTTCTACAGCACTCTGTTTAACATACAATTGCCTCTTTATTTTTAATTGTATTACCTCCTTTTTAACCCTTTGTTTTATCTTAGTGCTGATGATCTCCTGTGGCCTATTGGTACTACTTCCTGTCTATATTCATGCACTCCAGCAATGGCTACATTGCATTTCCCAGGGCAGGTTATTCTGGTGGTGGTGGACCATGTCTGCATAATGCATATTGAAACAGCCCTTGAAGTTTCCATCTTGAAGCTGAGTGACACAGTGACAATGCAGTAGAAGAGTTGAGACAGGGACAGAGACATGAATGTATTAAAATGGAGCAGATGGAATCTGGAGTAGTTGCCAATGGCAACCAATCAGCATCTTTCTTCCGTTTGCTCAGTTTGAATTTGAAAATGAGAGATAGAAGCTGATTGGTTGCAATGCAAATCCGCTCCAGATTTTGTCTGCTCCAGTTTTGATAAATTCCTCCAGAGGGTTGTCACTCTATCACTAGAAATGCCTGAACAAGGATCATCATGGCAGGTTCACCATATATTATTTCAAATAAAGCTGCAGAAACAAAACATTGAAGATTACTTTTTATATTACTATGTTAAAGTTTATGTGATTGTTTTGTGATTGAGTTTACACATATAAGGAAAGGCTACTGAGAACTGGCATAAGACCAAAACAATATTATAACACAACTGCGGGCCTATAAAATATAATGGAGCCTAAATATACTGATGAGAAAGATCAGGACTCCCCATGAATTAAAGGAAGGTCAAGAAGAAGAAGGGACTATATGTTTTATTCAATGCGTAAAAAGTAAGAGCAATTGGCACTGTCATAATGGACTCAAGGGTACAAATGTGTTAAGGTATCATCACAGTATAAAATAGGTTTGTTATCTCTTGGCTTCAAAGCATTACTACATCACAATTTTGACATAGCCACGGTTGAATGTTTTGCTGACTTGCAGCTCCTGTACACCCTTTTCTCTTGGCTGTCAGTAACAAAGACCGTTAATGCCACACGACCGCAGGACAAGTAAACAAACTACAAATTTTATGTATCCTAAAGACAAACGAGATGTAAAGAATGGCTAGGAAAATATGGCACTCCTCTAGCTTAAGTTATGATGCACACCTTGGCCACAAGCAGTGTCACTCTTTTTTTTTGACTGCTGTTTCAGTCACTGTGGAACATATTTGGTTGAAGCAAAATGGAATTAATTTGGCTTGCATAATGTGGCACTATTATGGTAAAATAAAACTTTGTTTTGTTGTGTTTATCATGTGTCATAATTTAGAGCATTGTCAATAAATGTATTGTGGTTAAATAAAATGGCATTTTGTGAATATAATATACCAGCATATACATTTTGTCCTGCCAAAAATAATCAGTTTTTACCAGTTCATTTGGAAGAAGTTCATTTCACAACCAAACTAGACTACAAGAAGTCTATATTCTTTACATTTTCTAGCTACTAGACTAGAGTTTGAAAAACAACCTAGATTCCCTCAGCTGGTGGAGAAACTGACAGCTATGTAACTGAAAACCAAAATTTATGGGAAAGATCACCCAATAAATAGGTATAGTTTGACACATCCTATTAAAAAAGCAGGATGACATTTTCACATCCAAGCAAATGTACCTTTGTTTATCTATTTATAGGTTTTTTTTGCACTAATCCCTCATTCATTTCAACACTGAACCCGGTATTATCAGCTACTGCTCATATGTGTGATATATGTTGTCTTAAATCACAAAAAAAGATAGGGCTAATTGTAATTATTGTATTATATGTAACTATGTAATTATATGAGTTATTATTTTGTATAAAAACTGAATGAAACGTGAATTTTGTTTGGACTACCTGGAGAGAGACAAAACATGTTCCAAAAATACTGAGAAATTTACTATCATGTGAAGTGAAAATAGAAAGCATATGTTCACCTTAAATTTAATAAGTGGAGCTTACTTCTCTTAGTTCCTCTGTAATCTCAGAGCAAGCTCTGCATTCTCTAAGAGATCTCCTAAAGTCATATAATACCTGATCCCTTAGAAAAAAAATCCCTACCTGTTTTAATACTAGGAATGGACTGTGGGTTCAGGTCAACCACAAATTCGACTCAACCCCAAATCTTTCATGGTTTGAGAAAATGTCAAACTTATGTGACCATTCATGCTCATGGGAACCAGACATCAGCAATGCACTTCCTTGCCTTTATGGTCAAGTGACTTGAAAGGGTAGATTATAGGGTTGTCTTATGTGTCAATCCCCTTCCTATAAAAGGCAAGGTTCCCAGCAGCTTTTGTTCAATGTGTGTTATAAGAGGCATGGAGAAGTTAGGGAAAGATCATAGGCTGCAGAAATATCTAGGTGCTAATGATGGCACAGATTGCTGTAAACATCTATCCATATTTACATTGAGTCACAGACACTCGAACAGTGTAATGTATATTAGTATAGCAGATTATAGAGATATTTTAGATGGTTTCCATGGGCAGTTAGATGCTTGAGGTCCTTGATAAAAATGTCCATTATAATTACATTAAATCACAGACACAGTCTGTGAAATTCATAAGAGCTTTTGCAGGCATCTTTATGAATTCTGGCACATGCTCATGCTACAAATGGCATTCTGTACAACATATTATGTACCCACTGGCAGTGGTAGCACGTATGTGAATTTGTCACAGGGAAGCATGGTGGGGGGCAATATCTGACCCACCTGCATAGCGTCATTGGTTGTTATGGTCTGTGCAGCCGACAGCATCCTAGCAACCAATGATGAGATGCAGCCGACAGTGTCCTACCAACTAGTGACACTGTTTAGCAAACAGCATCCAGAAAACCAGTGACAGGTGTGGGGGAAGGGGAGCGTGGAGCACACAAACTACTGACATGTAATAAACACACAGCTGTCCCTCTCCTAGCACTCTGGCCTGTCTCTATGTGCCAACATAGACATAGCGAAACATTTTGAAAGAGGCACACATGTTGAAACTATAAATGGAATTGTTCAAATGTTTTCATTAATTAGGTGCAGAAATTTCTAATGCGCCCATTCCACCAGTTGTGCAAGTGTTTTAGTGAATCACTGCCACTATGTTTTGCACACTCCTATAGCAAATTTATCAGACATCACAGAATGTTTTTCTGGGGAGATATACCTTTTTCTGTGAGTCAGCAGCAACTTTATCTGATGCTGGTCCTCTCTGGCAGAACATGTGCAGCAGGGCAGGCCAGTATGTAACTGGGTGTTGGTCCCCTTTAGAGTTTCTCCTGACCCTGGCAAAGTCAGAGCATGTTTGACAGCAAAATTGCATTTTAATTTTCTGCCAATTTTGTGGACTTTGTACATACTTCTCTATGTAAGTAAATTACACAAGCAGCAACATCCAACATGGACAGTCTGTAATTATGTGTGGAGTTGGAATAAAAATTGAATGAACTATTCACTGTTCAGGGTGTGCTCCCCTTTGTGCAGTCTGCGGTCAGTAAGGGCTGGAGTAGCCGTTGTCTGCTCTGCAACCCTCTGTGGGAAAGATAGAGCAATCAGAATTCCACTTCTTGCCCTAAAGCTAGTGGAGACTGCTGCTGATACAGAGGATACTGCCAGCAAGCTTTTGCTCTGAGAAGCTGGATTCGGGCTAATTGAGCCCTACAGTACACCCAATTTCAACATGATATTCTATGGTTCAGAGAGCAGTGAACACTTATCTTCCCCCGTAGATAACTTAAGAACTGTTTGACCACATAGATCGGGATTGGCAGGAAATCTATAACTAGGCTGTCTGGGAGCACTTAAGGGATGCAAGGCAGACAACCTGTTGAATTGTGAAACGTATATGCATATTTTGTTCATGTCTGTTTTCTGGAAATAGCTTGTTCAAGGCACAAGGGCATAACAATGTTTAGAGGGGGGATGTAACAGGATGTTAGTCATCTTTATGGTTTCTTCCACCCTTTTTCCTGATAGTATGGGATGACTGCCCCTGCCTACAGTGGGTTGATATTTTAGGGGAGCTGACATCTACAAAGGGAGATGAAAGTTGCTTGTGTGGTTGTAGCTGAAAGTAAGAAGACAGATGCAAGGTTTTGCCCCTTAGTGGGCAACCCTTAGGAATGGGACTAACCGAGCCATCCACAGTGGGAGGGGATAGCATCTTGTGAGGTGTTCATTGCAAGAACTGGACTAAGGTTTAGAGTATGTTTGATGGAAAATTCACATTTTCATTTTCTGCAAGTTTTATAGACTTTCTACATACTACATACATACAAAATTATATGAAAAGCAACATCCCATTGGAAATTTTGGCAATGTCCGAGCTGGCAGCCGTGTATTGCAAATAATCCCTTTTTTTTGCATTTTGCATAGGGTGATGTTTAGGTCTAGAACCTTCTTTTTCTTTTAAAGGTTCCAGGTTGCCATTAACTGAGGAGGGATGGTCTTAGAATTAAATTAATAAAATAATAAAAAAAATGAATAACAGTGCAGCACACAAAGGTTTTACTACACAGGAGCAAGTGGCAAGTAGCAAACCAAAGCCAACTTGGGTGAGGAGGCCAGCCTATGTCCTTTGGTCTTGTCCCTACAGCTATATGTCCAGTCCAGTGAATCCAGACACCAGATTAAATATATTTTATTGCAGCTATGGACAAAAGGGAGTTCTTTGGAGCACATGTCTGTTGTGCAGAAGTGTGCGATGATGTGATACACACAAAGGACACCTTTTATCTGTTTTAGCAACAAGTGTAAAACCAAGGCAACCTAGAAGGAGGGTGGCCATCCTTTTCCCATTCGATGCTTCCCCTTCACCTCACATCAAGGTGTTGGAGCCAGCCACTATCAGGAGATGTAGCAAAGAGGTTATTTGCCATGCTACCCCAGAGTGGGGCATTTTGTGCTCCCTCTTGAATAGTGGCAAAGATCCCCGATAGATTCTTCACTTGGATCGGGGTGGGATAAAACATCTACCTGAAATCCACAACTAATTTCCTCCTTCCCCCAGCACCAGGACTACAGCCCTCCTCTACAACATCAGCACCTCAATACTCCTCCTCTTTACTGCCAGAACCCCAATACTCCTCCTGCTCTTTTCCACCAGTTCCCTGACCGTCTTCCGCATAGTCATCCTTTGTCTCCTTCTGCCTCTACCCTATCAAAGATGAATATTAGGCAATGTATCCAGCTAGCCCTAACACTGCAGGGAGCCCTCCTGCTACCTGTGCCTCCAGTGCTCTTTCTATGAAACCATGCAGTGTGTGCTCCTGCAGAAACACCAGAGCGATCCTGTTGCTAATCTCTGCCTCCTCATGGCTCCCAATTCTGGTTAAGTTCTGAATCAGGAGCCAATGACATTGTTATGGGCCTGTACTGCTGGTGGCATGTTGCATGGCCAACATGAAGTTCCAGTGCATGGGATTTCTGGATATCAGATGGTTGGCAGGCAGCTTGTGTTGCAGCTGCATGTTGGCCCAGCAAACACTTGCTGAGTATGACCAGTATGGCCATTTAAGGTAGTCACACACTGGCCTTTGGCAGGACATCCTGCAAGCCAGGGTACCTAACCAGGAACAGTCAGGACATGTGCCAGACAAGATACGTGTGTGTAAACTTTCCCAGCTGAAAAGTGGCCAGGAGATTGGTGCCATTGCCACACATGATCTGGCCTAGAACATGCTGATGTGGGGTCAGTCACTAGAGTCTCTGGCACAGTGTGGATCCAGTCCCCCAGGCCTAACAACTGAAAAACAGTGTGTCAGTGTTTTTTACTGGGCAGAGCCAGGGCCTCCTGTAGGGGCTCCGGGGCACTTGGGAGGACTGGTGGATTTGTTGAGTCACCAACTGAGGTCTCTGAGGAGAAGAAGTGACTGAGCTGTCACTGTTGCCATGGTGCAGAATGTGGCACCACTAACTCCAGTGTTATTCCCCATCCTGCATAAATCCCAGCTGCCATCAAATTTACCATGAAGGAGACGTACCATTACTGCCCATGCTTTCTGAACCACATGTCTGGGGTCATGTGGACCCTGCGACGGACCATGTAGTCCATAGATATAGATCAATTAGCATTGCACATGAAGGTAGAGGGCAGGCATAACCTTCTGGGTGAAAAAGGGCATCTGGGTACGTACCACTGTGGTGCAGCACAGATCATAACCTGTCAAAAGTAGACAGACTACATAAGCTGGAAAGGGGGCAGCTGTAAAACTAACAGTTTTACCAAGCTGGCATTTAGACATTGGCCATAGGGAAGAATAGGGGACATGTTTTTTTCCACTCCAGCAACTGCAGAAGAGAAACAAGCCTGGTCCAGTATGTTGCTGGAGATTGAAAGGGATGGAATAGAAGACTCACAGTGAATATAAAGCCTAAACTTGGCCCTACTGTGTGTCTCCCCTTGCTGACCAACTTTCCCTCTTGATGTACTGTAAAGAAAGACTCTCAAACCTGCTTTCCACCTTATGACTTAAGGCAACAGATGTTGCAGTAGATGCAAGTGAGGATGTAAAGTAAGATACAATGAGGAGAATGAATGCAGGTAGGGTCAGACCAAGGGGTAGGCAGAAGAGGCGGCAGTCTTGGGCTCTTCATCAGGAGAGGGGGTTGAAAAAAGGATAGGACCTCCAACCTATGCTGCTGAACGTATACTTAGCTCATGAAAGAGGGGGCCTTTTTACCATGGGTGTTCAAGGACCATGCCCAGACACTAAGTACAGGCTATTTGCTGCCAACCAATATCAATGAGGAGCTTTTCCCACCAACCTCTTTGGTGCACTACTATGTGTTTCCTCATGCATGTGGTACCTAAATGGCTGGTACTTTAACCACAGTTATCGTCAGCACACTGCAGAGCTTTTTTGAGTTTGCTGTCTATTCAGGTGCTGGGTGCTTTCCTGATACTAGCCAATTTCTACCAAACACATACTGGAAGTTTATATTTTGAATAGTTTAGCAATAATTTAGGGCACAGGGATAACAAGGATTCAGGGAATGTGGAGTTAGGGATTTTAAGTGATCTGGTGTACTCTGTTTTGACATTTTATTAAACATTTAAGACAATGCATTATGGCAAGGGAGTACACAAACTATACTAAAAGGAAACAAAAATTGGAGATGGAAGCGCCACTACCTGGCGCAATAAATGTGGTGAAGCAGGGTGAGAGAGAAAAGGTGATGTACTCACCTATGGTAGGTTGATTGTTTGCTTTTTGCAATCAGGGTGAGTTGCGCCAGATGGAATGGAGCAGTAGCGTGAACAGCCCCTCTTTAGATGGGTGGTGTAGTGGTAGAGCCAGGTGGAGCAGATGGAGACATAAAAGTAACGAGGTGAGGTAAGAGTGGTGAGCAAAGGAAGGGAGAGGTTTTGTAACTCACCGCAGGGAAAGTGAAGACTGGTTCTCAGCGACGACGGTGGTGCGGCCCCTGTAGTGCCTGGATGGAGGGCCATGGGTGATCCTCTGGATGACTGCTGGCGTGCTGTCCTGCTGGATGTCTGAGGTGTCCGGCGCTGGGGAGCGTCGCGGTGCCGGAAGGTGGACTGGGGGGCAGTGGAGCTGCCGGGGTGTAACAGTGACCCGTTGTGCTACAACATGCCTGCTGTAGGGGGGGTGTGTGTGGATCCGGAAGGAGAGGAGGTGGATGCACGCTGTGGCCTCCTAGCAGTCCGGAAGGTCTGTGTCCTTCAGCTGTCAGCTTCCGATGCCGGTGGTAGAGGTGTGGAGTGAAGGAGGGGGCGGAGCCAAATGTCCAGGAGGTGTTTATTCGAACGGTGTTGGTGGAGAGATGGAGTGTTGCAGACACTCATAAAGTCCAAGGATAGGGCTAGTCGCCAGCCCTATCCTTGGACTTTATGAGTGTCTGGATCCGGAAGGAGAGGAGTGTGTAAAATTTTGTTTAGCTTTTAAATCTACTACTGCTACTTCCACTGGTCTATTCATGATTGTTGCCACTGATAAAAAAAAATAAAAAATCATGTGTAGCCACCTGTCACCTAATGCCCTCAAAAAAGTATTATTGGGTTTTTTTAAATTGAAAACGTGGCTAAATATATAGATGGCATCTAGTTTATCAGCTCCCTTGTGATATCTTAAAGTTAATTTTAAAAATATGAAAAAAAACACCCTAAAAAATGTAACCCCCTTGCCGTATTCATGGATATGCCCATTTTAGTGTTTGTACGTCCATCGGGTGTGCGTGCAAACAACAACGCCAATTGCATCACACATGTTATGTATTGCTGTGCACATCAACGTGAGAGCAATCATTCTAGGGCCATCATCCACAGTTAACTCTAAATTGATGAGCTGTAAAGGCTTTTAAAACACAGCCCATGGACAATTTTGAGTGCTATAGTTTTTTGCCATCTCATGGACATGCACAGTTTTAAAGGCTTTGTATCTATTTGATGCAACATCATTTTTAATATTTTATCAAAAATCTGGTGTTTTTTATTGTGTTTATGTGGACCAAATGATTTTTACTGAATTATAGATTTGATAAACAGTCGAACAGTTAATGCAGCTGTCCCTGTTTTATTCCACAGGGTCTCTGCTTTCAGAATATGTGTAATGTTTTGGGGGATTTAAGTAATATTCAGGCCTAAAATGTACATTTTAATATGTGTATAAAAAATAAAAAAACAGGCTCCACGAGTGAAAGGGTTAAATGTACTCTGCTCACCACTATTTTGAGCCTCCCTTTTGCTTGTTTTGCAGCAGAGTTTAATCTAATTCATTGCTGCTTAATAACAGACAGTTTGTTTATTTTAGACATTTTAACAAGTGAGCCCGACAACATGCTCAAATATAAACTTTTTTGTAAGATCAGAATAATTTTTTACATAAAAACTGTTAAACTCTTAGTGCTTAGATTTCCCTTGAAAAAATAGTTCCATAGCACCATAACATACAACTATCAGATGCATTAGCAAAATAGAAAAATATTACATTTGCAAATATAGTAAGTATACATATTACCTCATTCCTTCTATGTGCTTTGCAGTGATTGAAGAATAGAATAATGTATTGATGTAGCTCTGGATGGCAAAACCTGATTACTAGGAAAATAAAACCTTTTTTTTTGCCTGGTAGAGAAAAATGTAGTCAAGCTTTTAATAAATTTCAAACCTAACTTCAAACATGCTGTTTGTTAGTCTTTTCATGAAGAGGTTATTTTTGCTGCATTTTTAAAGTGATGTCTACTGGGAAAGTGATTTAACCGAAAGAGAAGAAAATGTGTATTTTCTCATGCTTTGGCTTGCAAAATCTAACCAAACTGTCAAGGTGACAATCCAAAACGATAATCAAAAGCACTTTTTACTATCTACCTTGTAAGTGCCGTAGGCAACTATTCAATGAGACACTAACAAGTCCCAAAGAAAAGGTAGTATTTAATATTTGATGCAATCAGAAATGTACACAATAGATGCTCAGCATATGTTGCACACAGTCTTTGATACAGCAAACAGTCTAACAGACAAAAAATGTCCAAGGCCACAAACTATGATTTAAAACCACTTTACACATGATTATAGTTATCTTACAATTCAATATCTAATATTACTTATTTCAGTACCTTTTATATTATTAATGGTACGTGATGGTATATGATGAAGCCTACCACATCTAAGAGGGTCAGTCTGTTAATAAAAATGAAATAAATTGTTCATTAGCAGATGCTCTATCTCACAAGGTACCCTAGTTTCACTTTACAATGTTTGACCAAAAAATGCATATGATTGGTATCAAGTATTGTGCAATGTGTAGCGAAACCAATATCAATGTGTAAAAGATTGATGATCATTTAATTGGGAAGTGTCCTGGAATCCTATTATAGATGATGATTTACTAACAAATCCTTTTCACTTATCCTAGTCCTCCCTAGACACACTTGCTCCTCTTACTTGCTCCTCTTACTACATGCAGATTTAGACCGTGTCCACTACAACCTCGGTATACAGTTGATACCAGAAGTCTCAAAACAGCCGTGCTCTTGAGTGAGTGTGGTGTAAAATGTCCCTGCAAGACTACACCCTGTATAAAACTGGCTTCCTAAAATATAATTCCTCGCACATACTGCCAGACAGACGTCTTTATTTCATCAATCTCATTAACACCCTCTTATCCAGTTCCCATCAACTCTTTTTTTTGCCTTTACCTCTCTACCTCTTTCTAGGAAGATAGTTGCAATTCCAGTTGAGATCTCCACTGTCTAGTTATCTTCCCCAATTGACATATCATGTCCACCACCACATTCAGTACTTTCCTATTTTGACCCTGTCACTACAGAGGAGGTTGTTAAACTTTTGTCTGACATCCACCTCACCACCTGTCCTTTGGAACCTGTTCCCTCACCACTACTCTGGTCACCCTCTTGCTCAATCCTACACTCCCTTACTCACATCTTCAATCTTTCCATCTCTACTGGCATCCCCCCCACTGCACTGGTCACCCCATACTTAAAAAAAAACCCTCACTGGACCCCACTATTCTGAACAAACTAAGTCCAATCTCCTTGATCCTGCTTACCTCCAAACTTTCAGAACACCTAGTCTACAACCACCGGAGCCACCATCACACTGAGAACAACCTTCTCAACCCCTTACAGTCTGGCTTTTGCCTGCAACACTCCACTGAAACTGCCCTCCTATCACTTACTAATGACTTAATACCTGCTAAAAGTCCACTACTCATTACTCTTACTATTAAGCCATTCTGCTGCCTTTGACACCTCTGCATGATGCAAAGAACACTCTATGATAGGAGAAAATGCTGGTTACATGACTTTGACAGGTTACATGACCAGGATCTCCTCCCAACACTTTTTTTTCATAATGATTATGTCATGGTTGTGTGTTACCATGTGTTACTGTATTTTGCAGAGCTCTGAAATGCAGGTCTGTTGCCTTAGTGAGTTGGGATGCCATTTAGAATAAATGGCACTGTAACACCCTAACACGTGCATGCTGCAGTATTGTGTGTTGAAGTATCAGTGTGTGCGCCAGGTTCTGAAACTAAACAACTGGAACAAGATATAACATTATTCAACAAATAAGCAACAAAGGGAAAATAAGATAATTTTCACAACAACTAAAATACCTAGTTTCCTATATCAAAGACGTCTGGTCATTTTTCACAAATGTGTATGGTGGAGTAGTTCAGGCCTTTAGTAAGTAATTTAATTTGTTTGGAGGGACCATAAAAGCAAAACTGTATTTTATACAAAGCTAGGACATGTGAACAATGTCGGATTATTTTGGCTTATAAACTGAACTTTTTAGGATAAAAATACAATTATAGTCACTGACCTGGAAAGATATGCAGCCAGTGATGCCTGAACTCCTGACCTGCATACTTGTTCTAGTTTTGTGACTCACCAGGTAGTGACACAAGGTTAAGGATGACAGTCTTAGAGATAAAGCAAGCCATGACAGCTTCAATATTTCTCTCCTAGCAGGTATCCTTTAAAGAGACCTTCTCACCCAAAAAATGCAGCTAAAAGCACAGAATATTCTAGCATTTTAAATGCTTCCTAGCAGTAGTTTTTCTTTCCATCAACTATTTCTTATTGACTTGCAATATGTCTCTAAACGTGATACTGATACTCCAGAAAGTTGCCTAACAAAGCCTTGTAAAAAAAAAAAAACTTTAAATATTAGTTGACCTGGCCGGGATTTGAACCTGGGACGTTAGCAATGGGAATCCTGTGCTCTAACCTCTGTACTTTAAGCATAGATGTGTTGTAGAGGTAAAATGGTGTAATTTTTTTTTCCTAATGTTATTTTGATGCAACGAAATTCGTCCAATAACGAATTTCGGGAAATCGGGAATTTCGGATTCGTTTGCATTCGTCTTAGATGTAATTCGGAATTCGGATGCATCCGAATCTCCGAATTTCCGAAAATTCATCCGAAACGAATTTCGGAACGAACCGAATCGCACATGTCTACTTGGCATGTCATAGACCAATCTTCTGGGAGTGTACAATAACTGTCCGTGCTGGCCAAGCCCCTCCATCCCCCTTTTCCTCCCTACCTAACCTTTTATGTAGCTTCTGGGGAAGAAATTAAAGGGAATATCACAGAGTGTCACTTGAGTGACAGCTCTGAGTCTTTTGGGGCTACAAGATGGCAGCACCCAGCAGCAATTTAGGGCATTTTGGTATCTAAATAAGTGAGGCTTCTACAGGTCATGATTCATTGATGGTTAATTATCAATGAAGACTAAATAAAAACATAAAGTGAACTGACAGTGTTTTATTTATATTTGCTTATTGTAGTTATTATGGTTAATTTAAAAACATGTATAAATACTTTTTTTAGCCAGGAAAAATATGAAATGTTGCATATTATTATTTTTAATTTTTTTAATTTGATTTGCAGTAAAGCTTGTCTACAGAACTTAACAGCTCAAGCTAAAATTCACATACTAAAGGAAATAAATCATGCTAGTGACTCATTTAGAGTTTTAAAACAAGTATGATGTGCTGTTTCTTTAGCTAACCCATAGAGCTTCATTGAATCTGTTTTTTATGTAATAAATTATATTTATTTATTTATTTATAAAAAATAGATTGCACATGAATATAAAAATAGATATACATTGACACACCATCAGTATTGACCACTTTAATATTAAAGTCATGCTAAGCAGTCAGATCCCCATAGACCTTTGGAGTCCTCATTATAAAATAATTTGTTTGATAAACTATTTAATACTATTGCGAAACAAGTGGATCATTAGAAAAGGGTACGGAAATATGGAGTTGGTCATATTTATTAACTGGTCAGTTGGAAGCATCAGATCAAGGATATATGATTTACTCAAATTTATACTGAGGAGTTGTCTCACCTAAATATTATTTATATTTTATTGCTTTATTTTTTTATTTCGTTGAGTCGTCATCGTGGACAGCGATGGATGTCGTGATTGACGCTGGATTACATCGCCATGTATCCACTTTTTTAAAATAACAAACTTGTCAAAAACTTGTCTTTTGTTTTTTTTTCAAATAAAGTAGACCCCTGATATTTCCCTTTTGAAATAGAAAAAGAGATTGGGGAGTCCTCATGAATGAACAGGAGGTGATGTAGATCACTTCCCATTCATTCATAATTGAGGCTAAAGTAACCTACTAACCTACTAATAGTAACCTACCAAGGGCATGTGGTCTGGTATCTCAAGGAGGGGAGGCGCTGGCTCGCTCGTCTCCCCCTTTCCTGCCCTGCCAGGCCTGTGCTCGGGTCAATGGAATTTTAGGGGGACCCTACGTCTTTTTTTCCTACCCTACATATTTTTTTCCTACCAGACCTTAAGGGCCTGGTATGACTTTAGAGGGAACTCCCCACACGTTTTTTGGGTTTTGTTTTGCATGGGGTCCCTCCTAAAATTCCTACCAGACCTTAAGGGTCTGGTATGACTTTTTGGGGGGAACCCCACGCTTTTTTTAAAATGGGGTCCCTCCTAACATTCCTAACAGTCCTAAAGGGTCTGGTATTGTTTGGGAGGGGGAACCACAAGCTTTTTTTTTTCTTTCTTTTTAAATGTAATTTTTTTCTTTATAAATGCCATTTTTGCTGCAGCAGGTTCTATACATTGTACAGATTTGCCACTTTACAGGCAGTTTAAGGGGACCCCTCCCCCCCCCCAGGCATGATCTTTAAAGGAATTTTTCATTTGTATTGCTTCATTTTAAGTGATCTTAAAATGGCTGCTCCATTAAAAACTGTATTTAAAAAAAAAATGTTTTCATTGATTCATGTCCCCCAGGGCAGTACCCTAATCCCCATACCCTTTTTATGGCCAATAAATTACATATAAGGCTTCCAAATGAGGACATTTGATTTTTAAAGTTGTCCCCCCATAAACTTGTATTGCGTTTGAGTTCAAATTTGAACTTTTCCCACGTCCTAAAGTTTGATTGCGAACCGAAAAGGGGGGTGTTCGGCCCGTCACTACAAACTAGGGAAGCACAGTGCTGATACTTGGCATTTTAACAAGAACTACCAGGGTTATAGCGGTTTGGACATTTTTTATATAAAATCATACATTAAAACAGGGATGCACAAATCCCAGGAGCCCCATAGCCAATGCTCCTTAAAAAGGACAGCTGCCTCCTAACTTTTGAGTTTTTCTCTAGTCTAGTAGCTGGAAAAATATCTGTACTTGGACCAAGTAAGGTACTTGGTATGTGTGCATGCAGAGCTGCATGCTAATGTGATTTTTGGTGAAGAGGGTGAGGGTCCACTTTAATTCTTGTAGTGTACAGCAAATTATATGTTGGGGGTGTCAAAAGAAGATCATCTCTGTGTAATGCTAGGTTATAAGATTCTTATTTTAACTAAGTTCCTTCAATGCTTGGATGGATTTGTATACATTCAGTTTAAGAACCAGACTGATGTCTTTTAAAATTATGCCCTTTTTATATAATATATTATGGGACTTTGAGATGGTAAAGATGAACTTCACAAAACACCATGAATATTGTGGAGTGGTTCATTAGTGATTGCCCCTGCATATCCAGGCTCAAAACTGACTTTTCAAGCACAGCTATATTGCTACAAATCCAAGATCCTGTTCTGTGTTATCTAAGGACTTGAGAGACTTTTGATGTACCTTGGTTGGGTTAGACTTGTCAACAGGCCAAAGGTTCTTTTGGTGTTTCTTTTCTATTCACTATGATCTATAACAGTATACCTGCTCATTTTATTTGATATACAGTAAATTTATAAAGTCAGTCTCAGATTGTTTTTCTTATCTCTAGAATCCAGATGATTACCAGTTCATTCACTTGTCCAATGATCAATTTAGACTTGTACCTTTCTCTTCACTATTCCCATAACACTGAACATACCTAATCCCAGATTTTTTTTATAACCATACTTTTCTTATGCCAAATAAGGTAATTCTTATCTTTGTTTTAATTTTGGACTGCACTATTTATTTATACAACCTGTTTATATATTTTAAATGTTAAACATTGCATTATTATCTTTTTATTTGCAATTTCTTTTACATGTTTTAATTGTATTATTTTTATACATTTATGGTTTATAATAAAATCAGATGTTCTGGACAAACAAATTTGATAAACTCATCAATAAAAAATGTTTCAACTATGCATTAAAAACTTGAGATTGGAAATATATAATTCAAACTGGCGAGTAGTTTGTCTGGTCATATTAATTCTAGGTGGACAACACTGACAGTAAAGTGGGACACCCGAAACAGACACATTCTAACAAACACATACCATGGGAAAGTCATATATCTATCATTCAAAAAGCCTGTGATCCAATTGGAGTCTAAAGTGATCCCATTGACTATAACCTTAATGGCTGGAGTTTAGGAAAGATCATTGACACACGTTAGGAAATGCCAAACTTTATACTTCAGAAAAACCACCCAACCAAAGGAAGAATCTACATTTGTTTAGCCAAAATTAGATTATGTTCAGTGGGTGAAAACTGATACAATTTGAGTTGCCCCTGTAGGTGTTGTACTCAAAGCCCTACTATAGCCAAACCTTTTTATACATTTGGCTATAGTGGGGAAAGTTTAGAACTAGAACTTTATTGCTGTCTGTTTCCCCATTTGGGAGATGCCTATGATGTTAATGGGGCAGAAGGTAAGTGAAAAAGCTTCAGTGGGGACACAGGCAACAAGGTAAACACTTTTTCTGGTCGTGTTTAGAATGTTTAGCACTTCTATCAGTTTTTTATTTATTTCTGTATTTATTTTGCTTTCTTTGTCTGCATTGAGAAAATCACATTTAGTTTTCACATGTTCTCTGGTACAAGAAGTAAAAGGCAAGTATATCACAATAAAATGTGATAGTTCCCAACCTTTATTGCCCTATCTGAAGCTATTACAACTAGTTTGGCTAGAGTTTAATTACTTTCAAAAAGTGCCTTTGTGTAAACATTTTCTGACAACATTTTAAGACAGTATATATTGTGTAACAAAACTAATTCACAATAGTACAATTCTGCCTAATATGAAATTTTAACATGTGACAATTCTGCAAGTTTTACCAAATTCTAATTACATGTATCAACCATACGCTGCGTTCTTGGGGAATACTAAAAAGATATGCTGTTGTCAACACATGAGCAGAACCTTTGCCAACACTTATACACAGACAAGGGTGTGACATCCTGCCCTCACTGCCTTGTGCTAATTAATCACTCTGGTATTTAGGACCATTCAAGCAGGCAAATAAATGGAGGATAATTAGTGTATCTTTGTTCTAGCCTCAGATTTGCACACCAGGAGCTCTCTTCCAGTAGGAAGAGTTTGGAGAACGCAATCTATTAATATGCATACCAGTTTTCTTCTGTTCCCCAGGTACTTCAGGAATTAAGAGAGAGCAAATTAATAGATACATGATTCAGGTTAAGATGCTCTCTAGTATAGAAGATGTGTTTTTAGATATTCATTTAAAATCCATACATATATTAATATTACTATGTTGTTTTATTTAGATTTTTAGTTGTATATATTTTTTTAACTATCCTAATCATGTCAAGAGCTTCGTTATTTGATAGTTAACGCTGTGGGATTTTTTACAAGACAAAATGTTTATTTCAAAAATTTAAATGAGAAAACTGGCTGTTATGCATTAACTTTGGCTAAGCAGTTTCCAATTTATCATATTAATTAGGGATGCACTGAAATAAATAGTTTTTTCAGTATCCAGTGTAAGTACCAATAATTTTTTGGGGTATTTGCTGATACCGAGTACCGAGAACCGGTGCCGTGTGCCCTGATTTTCAGGAATTTGGGCAGGGGATCATGACCCATCACCCAGCTTCCTGATTGGTTGTAAATTCGGTATTCTAGCAAAAGAACACAACCTTCATTTGAGGCTGCCTGGCTTCCTGACCAATCACGAGGCTTGGTGGTGAGTCATGAGGTCCCGTCCAGCTTCATGATTGGTCAGGAAGTCAGGCTGCCAAGCAACAAGTGAAACCAGCTTCCTAGCAAATAAGGAAGCTAGGAGGCACGTAATTTAGGAAGCTGGTGTCACTTGTTGCTAGACAGCCTGGCTTCCTGACCAATCAGGAAGCTGGGTCACAAGTTATGACATGCCACCCAGCTTTCTGATTGGTTAGAAAGCTAGGCTGCCTAGCAACAGGTGAAGCCAGCTTCCCAGCCAATCAGGAAGCCAGGAGGCGGGTCATAACCCACTGCCTGGCTTCCTGATTGGAAAGAAAGCTGGCTCCATGCTCCCCAGCCACTGCCGGTCAGAGGGAGACCTCCCTCTGACCAGAAGTTGCAGTATAAGAGGTAAGTATCAGAGCATTTGGGCGAGTACGAGTACTCACCCAAATACTTGGTATTGGTGCATCCCTAATATTAATGTATAACTTAGCAAAGAGAATTCCTTACCCGGCTTATATACAACTAAATATAAACCTGTTCACAAAAACGTTCCCCCAAAAATTAGAAATCCCTTCTACAAAGATTGGTTCAAAACAGGTAAATCAAAATTATTGATACAATATTTAATAGTAGAAAAGGACATATACTAAAGCAAAGGCATGATTTTAGTAGTCATCCAATCGAAACCATATCACAGTCAGTTGTGCTCCGTCACCTCTATTTCACAAGCCGGCAGGCAGTAGGCAGGATGTTCGTTCCTAACTGGACTTGTATAGGGGATGAGCAAACAAATGTGAGTATCTCATATGTCCAGAGAATCCAGGGAAGCTTTCCACACGTAACCCTTGACGCGTTTCCTCCCCACACCTGGGGCTTCCTCAGAAGGGCGTGTGTTTAGTCTCTTACAAAAGTGTGTTTAAATAGCACAGTTAACGAAGGCTGATTGCCAACTAGGTTTTGCACAATCACAGCCATGTCACTTTTCAAAACTAGACGTAAGTATGATATAAACTATGATATAAACTAAATATTCGATTGGAAGGCTCCTGTAAAGCCTTAAACCTACATCAAATTCAAATTCATCAAATTCATATTTTTATCACATAAATATATTGAATGATCAACAAATGAATATTATTATAAAGAAGTCATACTTATATACCCTTAATTGTACACAATATTGAATAATCAAAAGTGATTCTTATAAAAGGGGTCATAATTATATACCAAAAAATAGTAGATAACGGTAGTCAAACATAATTTCACTTATATTTACACAACATAAAGCATCATGTTTGGTGTATCAGTATCGCTCAAAGGTAGCAGCTGAAATTTATCATGTCATTTAGCCCTGGCGCCTCATTCGATTCAGTTTGATGAATCCATCTACACTCTCTTTGTAAGAGCGATTTATCCCAATCCCCCCCACGTCGCGGTGGGTGGACCCTATCCAAAGCAAAGAAACGAAGTCTGTCGATTCGTCCGTTATGGCTGTTAACAAAATGTCTGACTATCGGTGACCTAAGATCTCTGGCTGCTATGTCTGTCAGGTGGTCCGATATTCTATTCTTAAACATCCGTTTCGTTTTTCCCACGTAGAACATGTCACATTTGCATAGCATAAGATAAATTACACCTTTTGTCTCGCAGTTTACAAAATGACGGGCTTTACATTTTTTACCAGTAGGGGTGGATATCTCACTTCCGGTCTGGACGAATCGACAGAATTTGCACCTCTGACATTGGAAAGTGCCTTGATATTTACAGCAGATGGTATTTCTCTGGGCAAAATCGCTACTTGTCAGTTTGTCTTTCAAAGAAGGGCAACGCCTAAAGGTGATACTGGGTATACTGCCCACAAATTTAGCAATTTGCGAGTCTTTAGTTAGGCAATGCCAGTGCTTTTGGAGGATTTTCGATATTGCAGCATGTTGGTTATTGTAGGTTAGAACTAGTCTCACTAGGGAATCCTCCTCATTTTTTCTGGACTTAGATGTATTTTTACTAGTGTTATTAAGCCATTTGGGTCCACCTTTTGCACGCTGGTATGATTTCTTAAGTACCTTGTTTGAATAACCTTAGGCACGCAGCCTCAGTCTTAGGCTGTGGGCCTCCCTTTCAAAATCTACATCATTGGTGCAGTTCCTTCTGACTCTCAGATATTGGCCGTACGGTATGCTGTTCTTTAAACGTATAGGGTGGGCACTACTGGCTTCTAGGATTGCGTTACCCGCTGTGGCTTTCCTGTACAGAATAGTGTAAAGGACCCCCTCCACGTCCTTACACGCCAGAATATCAAGAAAAGGTAACTTACTGCAATCATAGGTGAGGGTGAATCTTAAATTGAGGTCATTAAAGTTTAAGACATCCACAAAGTCTTTCAGAAGGTCTACCTCTCCCGTCCATAGCAACAGGATATCATCTATGTACCTGTGCCACGATAACGCATGGCACAGGTACATGGATAAGTCCTCCCTAGCCCACAGGTCCTGCTCCCAGCCACCTAAGTACAAATTCGCATAAGAGGGTGCGCATTTCGTACCCATTGCAGTGCCTTGTAACTGCAGATAGTACTGGTGGTCAAAGAGAAAGACATTGTGGGTCAAGACAAATTCGAGAAGTTGTAGCAGGAATGCATTATGTGGATTTTCTGTCGTCCCCAAAGTGGCCAGAAATCTTCTGATCATATTCAACCCTTTTGCATGTGGGATACATGAATACAGGGCCTCTACATCCAGGCCTACCAAGATAGTGTTCGGGGGTACTGTTAAGCCCTGAATTTGGGAGATCAGGTGAGGGGTATCCCTAACATACGAGGCCAGGGACTCTACATGCGGCTTTAGGAAATGGTCTATATACGAACTGATATTCTCAGTTAGTGATCCGCATCCAGAGACTATGGGTCTCCCAGGGGGTTTATCCAACGACTTATGGATTTTGGGGAGGGCATACAGGACTGGCATTCTAGGGAAAGGCACCCTCAAAAAATCCCGGGTGCCTTTATCGATGAGGTCTGAACTCAAAGCCTCCTCTAGTATTGCTTCTAATTTTAATTGGAATGATTCAATATCTGAAGCTTTTATGGACTGATACCAGGTCTTATTGTGCAGAATTTTTAAGACCATATCTATGTATTGCTCATTAGTCATAATAACCACATTTCCACCTTTGTCAGCTTGTTTGATTACTATATTATGGTTTCTTTTCAAATCCTCCAGAGCTGTTCTTTCGGAGGGAGTGAGGTTGTCCTCTTTGATTTTAGTGGATACGGCTGACATAACCTCCTCACTTACCCTCCTAACAAAGCTCCAGATGTTGATATTCTGTGACAGAGGTGGGAATGTGTTAGATCTCCGTTTGAAGGGTTGTTTGGTGGATGGGGTTTCTGGTTCGTCCCTTTCCTCATCTGAGATGTGGCCCTCCTCCCAAAGCTCATGTAAATCTCTCAGCGCCCTGTAGTCCTTTCTAGAGAAATCCCTCCAATCGTCAAGGATGCCTCCCAAAGGTAACCCTTCCTTATCGTGCAACTGCTTTAATAAAAGTCGGCGTGCAAAAAGGTTTACATCCTTGACGATTTCGAACCTGTCAGGGGGAGCTTCGGGACAAAAGGTCAATCCCTTGGAGATCAGTTCTAGCTGCATTGTTGTAAATGTATAAGGACTAAGATTTACAACCTGTAAACTATCATTTATTGATAAGAGTTTAATTACTTTCAAAAAGTGCCTTTGTGTAAACATTTTCTGACAACATTTTAAGACAGTATATATTGTGTAACAAAACTAATTCACAATAGTACAATTCTGCCTAATATGAAATTTTAACATGTGACAATTCTGCAAGTTTTACCAAATTCTAATTACATGTATCAACATGTAACACCAGGATTTTTAAAAACTAACCCTTGCAGTGGGGCTTCCCACTGAACTGCAAGGGTTAACTGCTCGTTTGGTCTGGGGGGCACAAATAAAGAAAATATTCTCACCTGATCCTGAGACGCAACTGGCTGCTAAACTACCTAAAACTAGTCTTGTCTCCTCTAAAACACAGTCACTCTAAAACAGGAAGTCAGGAACAGTGCTCAGGGGACCAGTTGATTATATTATATATTTTCTTCCTTTAACTACATAATAGATGTGCAATAAGGGCATTTTCTTTACTCTTATATTTAAAAAAGAAATTCCTTCTGAATAGAATTTAACACAGTTCCCAGGGCTGTTTAAAAACTATTCTTCCCTAAATGTGTGTGGAGCAAAAATACAACAGGTGATCTGTTTATAAAGGTATAACTTACTCCAGCTTTTGAAAGGTTAAATGTTACAGCTCATTTAAATTACTCATAATGGCATACTGTTTTATTCAATGATTATTCTGATAAACACAGGGTGTATAATGACCTGGTAGGCTTGCTGTAAAATCAGATGGTTGAAGCATAAGGCATGCTGCTTAGGAACTACCCTTAACAATTATTTGTGAACTAGAAAAATAAATAAAATTGAATTGTTGTTATTTTACTTTACATTGTTGTGATAACTTCCGCTATCCACGCCAAAGATAAAAAAAAGAAAACTTTTTTCATTTAGAATTATATTACTTTAGGATTATATATATAATCTTTACCTTAGATTATATTGGTCCCAAAACCATTCAGTCTTATATATGGCTAAAGTTATCATACCTTCAGGAAAAATCTTTAAGGCCTTACATTTAGTGATATAGAAAAATGGCAATGTCCATACTAACTCCCCAGTTTGATTGCAAGTATTATGATGTCTTTAAAAGCATGTTTTTTCCTTATACAAAAACTTGCATATATATATATACTGGAGTTGGTCTTTAAGTTGTCTAAGATCTATGGAAATGTTCAGACAGCAAAACTGAATGTTCACTTTAAAATAAATGCTCACTTAGCTTATAATAAGATGCAGATGTGTTCACTTCAGATTGCACAGGATTAGGTATTCAAAGTAAACATAGATTTACCATATTTACTATGTCAAGTAAACATCAACTTCTCCTTTAGTATATTAGATGAGGAGGGTGGAAAAACTTACTTAGAGTGGAAATGATTGTGTGTTAATATTTCTCAACCAGTCTTAGAAAAACCAATACAAAGTAGACCATGCAAAAGACTCTATACACTATAAAACGTTTCTTAATCTCTATTTCTCTTTCTACATCTGAGAGAGTTGGTGTTATGGTAATTCCATGGCTCCACTGCCAATGATGTCACCAACCCAAAAGCAGTATGAGGCTTACTCCCTAAGCAGTCAGTCTAAGTAGCATACACATTATAATGATGTCTTAAATAATCACCATGGTAGAGAGGAGCTTAGAGAGGTAATAACCTGTATTATAATACCTATGCTTAGGTATTGTGTTTGTTAACAGATAATTGATTTTTAGGAGTTTGGCCAATATGACGAGCCTAAAAAAAAAGTATTTGCCAATGCAAAAGTTAGTTTAAAAGACCTTAATTGATCAATGGTTCGGAAACACTGGTCACTGGAATTGATTTTATCTATATAAAGAAAAAAGTTACACAGTCAGATGAGAGATAAAATACAGTTTGGCAAGTTTAAAATGAATATTTTGATAAATCATGGTTGCAATCTGTGAAGAACTTAAGAGAAAAGATATTGTTTATAAATCTTTCCATCCATTTCCGTGATGGATATATAAGCAATGGAAATTCTCCTTTCACTGTTAAAGCTGTAAAGCAATAACAGACTTAAGCAAATGTTAAATTATTGAAAGCATCAATTACATCCACAATAATGCATTCATTAAAACTTCTAAAAGGAAGTATTATTGTCTTATTTTATTAGGTCAGTATAAATAGAGTTACATAGCAAATGTTTAGTATGGTAAAAAGCTGACTTACAAAGTACACTTGTAAATGTACAAGTAAGTTATTCATTTGTAGTGTATTGTAAACAGGGTCCCATTTGAAATCCATTCTTTCCTTAATATTCTATAAAGTTGGGAAAGATTATGGAAAAAGAGATGTTTACTGGCCATTATAGAAAGAAACGTTATGATAAAATAATGGAACTGGAAGAACAGGAAGAGTACAATGTCTACAGTTATAAAGAAGTAACATATTACTAAAATGTGATACCTGTCACATATTCCCCTCATTTAAAGTGGAACTAAAATGCATAACATTTTTGACCACCAGAAGCTTCTGCCATGCTGCGCTCCCCCTCCTCACCTGCACCTCCATCTTCTCCCTCTTTTGGGTTCAGAGTGTTCAGCCCCTCTGCTGAATAGATTGGTTTTTCACCCATTCATTGCTATACTGCATTATTCCACCCCTTGACTTTTTATGTGTAATCTGGAGATTCTGAAATTTACCTGCTGATGATGGCAAATCTTCTTGCTGTCTCTCACATAGGGAAAGCTTGTGTAACAAAATGGCAGCAATAAGAGATGAATTCACAGCTACTCATCGGATTCAAATCTGTCTTGGACATTCCAATCTAATTGGTGATGCAGGAATCAGAGAGCGGGAAAGTTACATAGCATAAAGTTCATAATGAATAGTCTCACTGCCCTTCTACTAATTCTGTGTAATGAAGTGTATACTTAGTTTTCAGAGGCCTAAAAAGAAATTGAGGAGACACTCTGACACTAGCACAGTAGTGTTTAGTGTATATCATTAATATGATGAATGAGGCCCAAATGTTACAAATGTATATGTATCAGGACAAAGAAAATATAAAAAAAGAGGAAAAAAACGTAAAGATAACACTTTTTCCCTAGTTTTGATTTGTAGTATTAAAAAAAAATAGCACAGCTAAAAAAATGCATTAAATACATTCATTTATTTGTCATTTATTTGTCATTTATTCGGAAAAACCTCACATTCCTAGGATTTTTCTGTACTTCTCAGCCTAAAACTAAAACCTAACATTTTAATATTTTTTTCTCTAAAAGCTAAAGCTAAAAGTGATCACTTGGCATACAATGTCACTGTCACTAAGCATCACACTTAGTGACAGCGACATACATTGAACATCACTGCCATGAGTGGGTTAAATTAAAAAAATTAACCCCTTAGGGTGAAAAAAAATTTGCAGCTCAGCTGAAGATTTTCATTGTAATGGGTTAATTTTATTTTAATGATAGTATAAAAATATATTTAAATATATCATTTTTATTTGTTACATTTATTTTTATTTTTTTACACTTTATTTTTTTCACTTTGATTAATTTTTTTTACACTTTTCACAATTTGTAAAAAAAAAAATTACATTTTTATTTTATTTATTTAATTATGGCATGCAGCCATTGTGAATTAATCTCACTATTACTGCTTGAAAATGTAATTAATAAATTTTTGGTTATTATTAGGCTGCTTCAAACTTAAAGACAGCCAATAATAGCCGTAGTGACACTGATCCTGCAGCATTTCAGGATCAGATGTCACTAAAGGTTTTCTGATCGTTCCAACAACGATCAAAAAACCTGCAACATTGTATCAGCAATAAAAACATGTTTCGAAATGTTTCTATTGCTAAAAGTTTAGAAGAAAAAAAAAGCCGGTATACATCGGGATTTCCCGATCTATACCAGCTGTCAGTGAGAGCAGTGAACTCTGCTCTCAATGTCAGACACCCGATTGCTGCAAGGGATCGGGTGCCTGAAAAAGCTTAATTCTTTCAATAATGGATGCCTCAATACTGAGACATCCAATCACAGGTCTGCAAAAAATGAGTTTTTGAGAGCTGTTTTGGTTATTCCACGTAATCTTTATGTTTTTTGGTGCGCTGAATCCGAAAATGACCTCCATTTTGTCATAGGACATCACGTTTCCTGACAATTTAGGTAACTATGTTAAATAAGGCAATACCTCAAAATAAATGGAAATAGACTTATAAAATTAAAGTTTTATTACAATATTTTCATGAAAATCCTTTTTTGAACTGAAATGAGCTCACCTACACACACTAAACTCGATTCTTCTTCCTTGTGAGGCTCCTCTTGCTGCATTTACGCTTGTGAGTAGCATCTGGAATGTCTCTCTGAAGCATCCAACAGTAGTCTGCCATCATTGTAATGCTCCATTTTCCCTGGTATCTCCTTTCCATCTCTTTAATCGTTCACCTTGTTCCTCATTTAGAGCTCCCAAATTTTCAGGAAAGTAGTCAAGGTGGGACTGGAGGAAATGCACTTTCAAACTCATCAGGCAACCTATAGCTTGAAATTATTTCAGCATTCTTCCGACGATCTTTTTGTAGTGAGGATCTTTGTTATTGCCTAAAAATTTCTGTACGACTTCTTTAAATACAATCCACCCTTCTTTTTGAGGATCCGTCATGGTATTGACAAACTCTTGATCAACTACAAGCCTTCTAATGTCTGGTCCGACGAACACACCTTCCTTCAATTTTGCCTCCGACAGGCATGGAAACTTGATGACCAAGTATTTGAAGCATTCTCCATCTCTTGGAAGTGATTTTACGAATTGCTTCATCAATCCCAATTTTATGTGCAGAGGTGGTAGAATAACTTTATGGGAAGGTACCAAAGTTTCTCGGAGGACATTTTTTTCACCGACTGTTAGCACCCTTGGTTGCCAACTCTTCTTGGTCCAGTGATTTTGTAGGTCTCGACTGTCCCATAGACACAGAAAACAAGGGTATTTGGTATACCCAGCTTGTTGCCCGATGTCACGGGAGCCAGGAAACCAGATCACACGGAAACGCAGGTAAAATAAAGTTGTTTATTTAAAGGAACATAAATTAACATTAATCAGGGAGCAGCGAGGTCAGGAACAAGCCGGTCAAGTCCAATGCGGGTACATCAGCCGAGCCGGGATCACGTCCAAAGCGGGTAGTCGTCCAAGCCGGGGTCAAGTCCAAAGCGGGTAGTCGTCCAAGCTGGGGTCAAGTCCAAAGCGGGTAGTCGTCCAAGCCGATGCGGGGTCGAGAGCCAGAGGAAACGTCAGCCGAACCGGAATATACACAGAATAACACAAAGAAGGAACTCAGATCGCCAGAGATGCACCTTGGAGCACAAACGCAAGGGCAATGAGCCTGAATCCTGAGCAGACCGATATAGTCAGGTGTTGCCACATCATCACTGTGCGACACCCAGGCAGCAGGCAAGTGATGATGCAATCAGAGGATATAAAAGAGACTGCAGTCTGCACATGTCCAAAATGGCTGCCACCATGAGGACAAGGTAAGACCTTGACACCCGAGCAGCATGTACAAGAACTTCAAGTCCCCACACACTTGCCAACCATGGTCTTCATATTAAAGTTTACGAAGAACCAATTCCAAGTTCTCGTAGGTTTCCTTCAAGTGTACGGAATGACCTACAGGTATGGAAGCGTAAAAACCGTTGTGGAGTAAAACTGCTTTGAAATTTTTTTTTGAAGAATCTATAAAAAGACGCCATTGCTCTGAATCACATTGGATTTTAAATTGATCTATCAGACCTACGACATCGATGCAATAAACCAACTTGTCTTCCTGGGCGAAGTAAGGAACAAACTCCTTTTCATGATGTCTGAACCATGAAGATGACACTCTTTGGGAAGATTCAAGTCTCTTACCAAATCATTCATCTCCTCCTGAGAAAACAATTTTGGTCTTGTATCATCTTCAAAGTCAGAACTTGATTCGTCATCTGGTTCAGGTATGACTTCACCTTCATCGGAGCTAGGTATCTCTTCCAAGGTAGCAGGGGGCTTGGGTACTGGTATATCTGTGCCATGGGGGATGGGACGAATTGCTGAGTGAAGATTGGGGTATGAAATGGAATGCTTCCATTTGGAATTAAACCCTTTCACATTGCATGAACAAAAGTAACAGTCATCACTATGGTTCTTTTGCTCTCGCCATACCATAGGAATCCCATAACGGAAAGATTTTTTCTTACCCTTGAACCAGTTTCGGAGGTCCTCAACACACCATTTGCACACTTTATGATGCGCCCAAACTTTATCTTGATCTCCAATTTTTAGTCCAAAGTATGCAAAGTATACTTTTTTCACAAAGTCTGTAATATTCTGCTGTTGCTTCAACACCATATATTCACCACAGATGAAACAGAAACTGTCTGGCGAATTAATACACTTTCGCGGAGCCATAACATAACGGTTGAAGAATGACGAGCTAACACGAATTGCAATTAAAAAGTGTGAAGAGCCTAGAACCAAGAGCCTGATGATGATTCGTGCATAAGTGTGGCATGCAGGAGAGAACAGCTCTGTGTCTGTACACGAGACGTCACAGTGCTGGCCACGCCCCCTGCACTGACCGGAGCTGCTGCTATCTGCCCTGTGTCTCACTCCAACTGGATTCTTCAGGAAAGATTAACCCCTTCTACCATTAGAAGAACAGACTTAAAACTTGCTTAGCTTATGTATATATTGCTGTCCATCAGATTTACAGTGCTATTTTTTTTTACATAACTCGGACAAACCCTTTAAGGTTTTTTTGGCATTTAATATCTTAAATGCACTTATGTGAAATAATTAATAGTAATTTGGACTTTAAATTTGGTTAAAAACCCATAATATAAAAAAACAATTTTTTTTTATATATTTGAAGACAATTTTGCATGTTGTGGCAAATCATGATGTCTAGGAGTTTTTTTCAATATTTTATTTGTTTTCAGCACACCAAAATACATGGAAATTAGATGAAAATAATCAAACAGCTTTTTAGTCGCAGACCTGTGTAATGAATGGTAACCGCTGATTTTCAGCAGTTAACAGCCTTACAGGACCCAAATAGCTAATCACGTACAGTGTACGTGAACAGTCATTTGGGCACTTCGTGGCGGGACGTACCGTGTACGCCTCCCATCACAAAGGGGTTAAACAAAGAGTATCCATGACATTGTTGCAGGGACATTCACAAAAGAGTGAAGAGTTTGGACAAAGCAGGGGTAGTGAACAATCTAGGACTATATAGCTGATTTGGAAAAATTATCTGATTCAGCTCACTTTCCAGTTCAGCTGGCTCCTGCCATCTCCAAACTCTTCGCCCTTTTGTGAACAGCCCTGTGTATTTGCAGAGTTTGCAAAGCATACTGGTCTTTCTAATAAGCCTTTTTAACTGGCTCTGTCTAATTGCAATTCCACAAAGGCCTGTATAGGTTAGAGGAGGGAGGAGGGTATGTGCACTACCTGCTTGCTGCAAGTGGTTAATAAGAAATATTCATATGCAATATTTTTGAATGTATGCAATGTGTGAAGTAGGTGCTAGCTGCTGTAATACTGAATGCAGGTTAACCAAGGTCATTTTACATACCATACCTATGTAAAGAACATAATCTTTAGAAAAAGACACAGGAAATACGGTATTATTGACTTTCAGCTATTCAGGCTATACTTATATTAAACAGCACTTGCAATTTGGGTATTTTATACCTTTTTTAGAATTTTTTTATTCTAATATAATTGTGTGTTAATAGATTAAAAAATAAATATGTGAAATTTTTAGATACTTACAAGTAAAACACTATGTCACCTCACTGGTCAAAGAATACCCATCTGAACCGTCCCGAACTGCGTTCAAGAGACTCTATGAGGACTCTCCACATGCCAAAGGTGTGATCTCCATGCTATATACATCCTTGCTCTCTTCCACTTCAATTCTACAACATAAATACATGACCGCCTGGTCCGAGGACCTGGGTTGTAGCCTTGATATCGACCAATGGTCACTAATCTGGGACACAATCAAATCAGGCTCTCTCAGTGCACATGCTCTTGAAATCAAGGTTTTGCTTAGGTGGCATCTAGTTCTAGTCCAATTAGCTCATGTAGATGTCCTGAGGCAGGCAGGGTATTCCATATATGGTGGTCTTGCCCATGTGTCCAACGCCTTTGGTGCAAGGTTTACCGCCTGCTACATTTCCTATTGCTTTCTTCCCTTCCCATGTCCCCTGCCGAAGCATTGCTGAACTTGAGACCTGCCACTCTTTCTAAACACGAGTTTGCTCTGCAGACACATATCTTAACTGCGGCTAAGCTAGTTGTCGTAAGATCCTGGAACTCCCCTTCTCTCTCTTTTGCAGTGGTAAAATCCTGCATCTATGTCATGTTATCCAATGAAAAACTCTCTGCAAAGATGCCAGATTCTATGGCAAAGTTCCAGAATATATGGGAACCATGGATCTTGCGATTCCCTACCCCTGGGCTTCGATCGCCACCTGTTAAAACTTTGAGATCCCACCATCCCCGCCACTTCACTACCCCATCACACCACAGTTTTTCGGAATTGCTCTACACCCGGAACCATATATCTCTCTTCTTCTTTCTACTTTTCTTCCTTACTCTCCTCCCACTCTTCTCTCTTGTTTCCCCCCCCCCCTTTTTTTTGTTCGGGTTCTTACACTAGTGGCGTATCCCTCCCTATTGCAACTGTTTAAAATGTCTTTGCTGAACTGCGACTCATTAGTTGCCTATCACAAACTCCTATGATCCACTTGCCCTCATTCGTTTATCTGTATGTTTTTTGATATACCATAAACAATGTGTAATTCTTTTTCTGGGAGTATTTATCAGCCCTGTCGTTATGAGCAGTGTATTGTACTGATTTTACTTTGTTCTTTTACAAAATCGTAAGAAAAAACGTTAAAAAAAAAAAATGTAACTTATTGTACGGTACCGTACCCTTTGTAATAAATATTACTAAAATAGGAAAAATAATTACATGTGGAAAAGAAAATACTGTACATGTATAAATAATTAAAAAATTGGCTGCTATCCTTTCTTTTACTCAATAAGTAATTGTCTTTCTTGTAAACAATGCAAATACAAAATCAAAATACTTCTGCATACAAAATACTAACTGAATATATTTTTTGTGAAAAGCACATATTGCTTCTATATTACTTAATTATATAACAAAAGTGTATTATATTTATTATGATAATTGCAGTCATTGCATCCTTGCAAAAATTATTTTAGAAAGGAAATTATTGAGCAGTGTTTCCCTTTCACAAGAACAGTGGTATTAACATGCCGGTCACGAATTAAAAGATCAACCTTTGAGCATTTTTCCAGGTTTTTTTATTCCTTATTCCTCTTATGAGGGAACAGTTTATATGCCGTTCAGTGAACCAAATCAAGAATGTGATTCAAGCTGTCTCTGCAGCTTAATGGTAAAAGGAAGAATGCACTATAAAAACTAGCCTCCTACAGCTCTTAGTTCTTGCTTCCCACACTTTAACATCTCCTGTCACCCCAAGCTCTGTTACTGACCCATGCTAAGTTAAACTAAAGGATGATAAGTTTGCTGCCTTTGCCCTTGTCCTAGGGGGCTGCACATTATCCTATCAAGCATCAGTAGCCATTTCAGAGGAATATTTGTCAACCCGTGAAGGCCTTTAGAACAAATGAAATAGACAGTAGATTGCAAAAATGTCACTTTCTAAAGGAAATGGATGGAGGCTTTTGTTCTTTAGTAATAAACAGCCGCCATTGGCTTAAACCAATGATTTTTTTATGTCAATTGACAGGGTTACTATTTCCAGTTCGATATAGAAACAGCTTGAAATTTTTTTTCACTATCCTTTTAAAATAATAATGTTGTTGTGTTACTGGCAGTCAATTCTATCCTGGCAATAAATAATAGGTCATAATAAATGTCTGTCAAGTGTCAAAATAAAACATGACAAATAAAAAGTAATTTTGCCTAGCATGTCCCACACAGTAATAAACATGATTTGTGTAAGCTGATTAATGGGAATTCAAAAGGAATAGCTATTAGAACACTTACAGTAATTAGTATACACTTTAATAAGTAAGAAAGTAGCAGTAGACTGATAAGCAGAATCAGGACCAGTGCAATATTCATGCAAAACATCATAGATATTTAAAAAAAAATTAAACCACAGATGCATAGTCAGTGATTCAGGAACCTGATGCAAGAGTGACAATGTCATTGCATGATTGCTTATGAGTTATAAGACCTCCAATTGGTGTATATGTTAAAGTCCCCCAGGGACACTGGTCCAGCAATGACTGTAACTGATTAGACTCTGTTTTCTTTACTGTTATTGGACAATGAAGTTACCCAGCACAGTGTTTCTCTATTCTATCCCCTAAGAACTCCCAAAAGGTCACATTTTCTGTTATTTTCCACTTTGGCAGCAGCTGCAGTTATTCATTTAGTTATTGTGTTACTTGTGCAAGAGTGTAGTGTAGTGGATAGCCAAAAGAAGCCACCACCTTGGGCACCTCAGACGGTATGGAGGGGAGCACAAAAAAGGCTAAAACTACAACTTATGCGGCTAAAGTAGCTTACAATCTATAGTTAATAGCAGATTGCCCTGCAGTTCAGAAATAGCTTGGTAACCAGACCAATGATCTAAATCTGGAACTTCTCTTGGTTTTATTGAGCTGTATATGGCCAGCCTAAGGGCACAAGAGCTTCTGCTGAAGTGCTGATATGGATGTTATTGAAAGCTAATAGCTGCCAGATGAATTGGGAGATGACACAAGAGGCATGCTTAATTTAATTCTCTGCTGCCTCTGCTGCCTGTGCTTGGCAAGCTCAGGGGTAGACAGCACACTTGCTTCCCTTCCACCCCTGTCCACCAGAGCAGCATACCTGGATTAGGGTCACTTTCCAATTAAAAGAATAAACACTCCAACCTTTGGTTTAGGATCGTTCTCTTTAATATAGGTGTCAACAAAACAAATTCCTGCAGCTTTCTTGAAGTGCGTTGTGTGAACAATGTACTGCATGCAGGATTTAATGTACACAACCCTGGCCAGGTTTATTTTTTACCCGTAGGCTCACATGCATGATTAGATAAAGGATAAACAGACTAATTAACAGAATATCTAAAAAAACCATGCTTGTCTTTATTTAAGCATGTTAAGCATGCAAATCAGCTTGTCATGTATGTTATGAAATAAACGAGTGTGTTGTTGAACCACATAGAACAATTTATATATACATGTCCATAGCTCTCCTGCATCAGATTGTGGATTTCACTGAGAAACACCAATAGGCAGTAGGTGAACCTAAATTGTTGGATGAAATAAACAAAAGGAAAAATAGAAGTACCTAATGTACCACAACCCAAACTACATTACCATCATGTCCACAACCCCACAGCAAAAACAACAATGACAACAACAGAACATTCAAAATATGTACAGTAAGTATTACTTGTTTGTCAAAAAATGCCACTTTGTCATAAGAGATCAACATGAAAAAGGCATGCAATGGGCTAACAATTATTATATGGATATTATGAAGCATAATAAACAAAAATGCGTTCATGTGAGAAAAGCCAATTTTAAAACAAAGGTCACATCTGGAGTTATAGGAAAGATATGACACATTACTATGTTACATTACTCAAAAGCTATTTTAGAGTACCATTTGCAAAGCTAATACATACCTGTCAGTGTATGGATAAAGGAAACATAAACATCTGTGATTCTCTATATAACATGGCTGTAGGCATGGTGCACCATGTCTGGTGCCAAATTGCCATGCCAAAGCTGAAATGATGTCAATTTGTTGCCAAAATGACATTAATCCATTGTGCAAGATGGCACATATGTGAATTTCAAGAATAAAAATAATTTTTGTTTCTCTTTGTCACAATTTTTGTCCCAATTAAAATGTGTGCCATATGTGGGCACGAATTTTGACAATAAATGCTTTGCAGTTAATCTCAGGCAAAAAGTACAGAGGTTGATTGGTGTTTCTATTCATTAAGGGTTTATTCCTTCTTGAGCCCCAATGTCAGCAAAAAGTAAAGCGTGGGTAAAGATTGATTTTAGATTGGCCACCTCAAATGAAAGAGAGGAGAAATCTTTCAATGGAGGCATTTGTTTGTGTGCCAACTGTCTGAGATTTTTGTCTCAATGCTAAAATAGCATTCAGAACAGAGCATTTTAAACACTTTATACTGCATACACTGTATACACCATATACTGCAATGAAGTACTCCTGCTAATCTGCCTTGACCCCCGCCTTACAAAAAAACATATATTGGCTTTAATATAAAACAATTGTACAAAATACTATTAGGTGTCCTGCTTTTGCTGGTCACTCTAAGCTAGTTTGGTATGTTACAAAACATTACCACTCAACAGGAGTTTGTGTGTTATTATTGGCACAGTTAGGGAGGGAAATTTAACCTGCAAATCAGCTAATGAACCATTATTGTGTTCTATGAGGGCGAAAATACTATCATACCTAACTAACAATTTTGGAGTTACATTATTATTGGCACAGTTTGGGAAAATGTACATGGAAATCAGCTAATGAACCATTGTTGTGTTTTATTAGGGCAGAATACCATCATCGAGCTCACACGCATGCACACCTGATTCCTTCAGTCTCCTCTAGCACTCCACATGGTTCTGATATGTTACACATGTTTTTCTAACATCCAGTACTTTGATGTGAACTTTACTAATGCATACATAAGTGACCAATGAGTTATAAGTAACGATTTTGAACACCAAATGGTATTATCATACTTGATTCATTGTGACCTAGCTGGTGAAACTCTGAATGTCTAAGGTCCCCTTTATACATATAGAGCTGGCTCATCCACATGGCAGCATTGGTAAGAGCCCAGGGTCCGGTTGATGTCAAGAGGGTCTAGTTAGGCTAAAGAAAGGATTTACATGTAGGCAGTTTGTGTGTAACTGGGCCATGCCAATACAGACATTGCAAATGGGGTGACTTCTATTTACCTATTGCAATCCTTATTACTGTCAATCAAAATAATAAGTGTGTTCTGTCAAAGCAAGGGTGCAATATTACATCAGTAAACATCTCGGGTATGGTAAACTTTGACACATGGGACAGCACAAAGTCCGACGTCACAATCGGGACAATGGAACCGGGTCTCTTTTCTGATTTTTTTGCCGCTGTCATCGCGCTTCGAACAACACATCACGCACAGCCTTGTAGGTGCTGACTTTCTCTCTGTTGGTGGGATGTAGTCCATGGAGTGACGACCAGCCAGGCGTTCTGGGTTGACAACGCCAACAGCAGGACGTCCAGATCTACTCACTGATGGCGCTTGGTGATTCAAAAAGATTTGTTCGGAAATTTTCCAGATGAAGTCCGCATTCGTCACAGGCTTGTCATTTTGTTTTTTTAGCAGAACGTAGGTATTCCACAAGCACTGCTCAAGAAGATGCCTGAAGATCTTCTTATAATATTTCTTCTGCTGTTTCCGCATTGCTGGATAGAAGGTCATGGCTTGGTCGGCTCTGTCGGCACCTAGCATAGTGGTATTGTAGTCTATTACTACTTGCGGCTTCATGACGTCTTGCCCACCTTTCGTGCGTACAATAGCAATGGAGGAATTATGCACAGTACTCATTAGGCACACGTCTTTTTTGTTGCGCCATCGCAGTGCCATCATTTTGCCTTTCTGCCAGGCAACTATTTCTCCAGCCTTCAGCTTCTTCTTGCCAAACACTGGTGGCAGGTCACGTCGGTTAGCCCTAAAGGTTCCATAGGCATCCGTTTTGTGTTGCAAAAGGAACTCATACAGTTCTGGAGATGTGTAAAAGTTGTCCGTTGATACACAATATCCCTGATTCAGCAATGGCTCAATGAGTGAGAGAACGGATGATGTTGCCATTCCATAGCTGCTGTATTTCGGATCAAATTTGGTTCCTTTTCCAGTGTATATCACTGAGTTCCAAATGTAGCCAGATGACGATTCGCATAGAATATAGGTTTTGACGCCAAATCGTGCTCTCTTTGATGCTATATATTGAATCCAGCTGAGCCTTCCCTTGTAGGTCATTAGACTTTCATCTATGGTGATGTCTCTTTCTGGCACATAGGTTTGTTGGAAATTCCTCACAATCATCTGGGATACCTTCCAAATTTTTTTCAGTTTTGGGGTGGGATGTGTGGCTTCGTCGAATTCCTCATTGTCCGCGAAGTGTAAAAACTTAATTATGAGGGAAAACCTGTACTACGACATGACCGTGCCAACGAAAGGAGTGGCAAGTATTTTATTGGTTGTCCAATACCACTTCTGCAGAGGTTTCCCCACCACTCCCTGAAGAATTATTAGGCCCAGAAACTTCCAGATGTCATCTCTGGTTACTGGTTCCCACTTTCTGTTTCGGGAAAACTTCCGATGCAGAGTTGCCGATTGTTGTTCATCGTACCGGTTGGTCTCGGTAACAATTTCATCAATAACCTTATCGGTAAGAAATTATTTTAGGTAGGCCAAGGGTTTGTCATGTTCCACATCTACCTTCCTACCAGATGCTCCAGTAAATGGGAATCTTGGGGGCGCTGCGTGATTCGTACCAAAATCAATAGGGCACCAAGTTCGCACATCACTTAGCTCGGGCGCAGAATCCACGCTTTCGTCACTTTCAGTGTCTGACGATGAACTTCCCCACGCATCGCTGTCGCTCAATTCAATAAGTGATTCCACATCACTATCGCTATTTCCAAGCTGCTCAAAAACCGATTTTGACCTCAGCGGACGCTTGTTTGATGCCATGGACGCTCTCAAGTTTTCCAGGCAAATAGAATAGTAAAAGTGCTTTTACGTTTGAATTTCCCGCCGGATCCGCCTCCCTACCACGCTGATGCTAGCGTACGCTGGAGACGGATGACGGCATCGGGCGAAGAAGACGCTGCGGGGATCGTGGGACGAGGTGAGTGTGAATTCAGGGTATTCCCAAGTGTGGCTCGGGGTTACCGCTCCTGGTCAGGAAATGTAACCCCGAGCCACGCTCGGGAATACCGCCAGGGAGGTTAATTGGTCTCTGAACACTGTAATGAGGATCTTTCATTCTTCATTCCTTAAAGATCACTCTAGATTGGTGCTGTGGGGTAGACATAAAAATGTATCTGGTTATTAATCTGGTTATTAATAATAATCCTTAAATTGGGCAGTGAGGAAAGGGTGGGGGGGCACTATGGCCCTTTAGTTCTGAACCTAACAATGCTAACATTAAGCAATACATTATCAAAGGAACAGTACATGTTTACAATAAGCAATACAAAAGTAGCAAACAACCCATGATTTAGGATATCAAATAGGATGTCACAACCAAAATGTTTAATCCCCAAACTATTACATATATTCTATTAGCTTCTTCTTGGAGCCTACTGCTAATAAGAGCCTAATTAGAAGTGTTATTAAGGTTATGTATGACAAAATACTAGGATAAAGAAATGGTTAGAGAGAAAACAAAGTTGGCTACAGCTAGCACTGGTATACTACATAGGCTGGTATTGGGTTTAAAATGTTACAATTTTTTATCAATTGTCTGGTGGAGGAATTTACTCCAGTCATTTTTACTCATTACACAAATTGTACAATTATTTAATCTCAAAAGTATAATGACATATTACTAAATAATTTTAACGTTGCAGACAAAGGGGGTGAACGAAAGGGTTTGTGGAGAGATGTACATCGAACCATGCGTAAAAATATCTCAAATTTATTGTACATAAAAATCGTTTTAGTTGATAAAAATCATAAATAACATTATTACATACATTAGTGGATATAATATCCCAATTTTAACCAACATGATTCATCCTTTTTTTTTTAGTAGGCAGCCCAGAATACATAAATGTATTTAATAAAATAAAGTTCTGATACATATCAGCCATGATTGATTCCAATTGATGCATTCATTGTGTAGTCTCCAAGGTATGTATATCAACATTCATCCCTATGCGTTTCGCCTTTTGGGCTTCTTCAGGGGGATTAGATTCATCTATATAGAGTACCTGGAGGTGGGTCGATGTGAGGAGGACCGGGATGAGGTGGGTGGCTAGATCTAGCCCTGCCATCACATACCGTCCTTCATCTCTACAGGGACCCCGGCCTCAAACGGAGGAATGCCCTAGGCAGTGTAAGAGAGCCAAACCAAACCCCATTCGGAGCAGTGACCTAATTCAGCACACCCGTTTATAAGGGTGTGCTGTCCTCAGCTCACAGCTCCAAATGGTACGCTCTCCACGTCAGGATCAGGATCGGGACAAGTATTCCAATTACAAAAAGAGTTTATTAGATAAAATATCAGTTTTGGACATAAACATCATATCACTAAATGGTTTTCAAAAAAACAAAAAAAGCATGACATACAATTATAAATCTTCTAGTATGGTGATCTGTTTGTATAATGTGCTCTCATTCATATATGCTAATCAGCTGAAACCATGTGGGAAAGAAACTGATTTTTTAAGAAGGAGGTACTATGTAACTTCCTTGTTTTTCTCACTGGAGATTGATACGTGTATTTCAGATACCAGCGGACACCAAATGGTAATACGTTATATGGAACGTATTATCCTTTGGTGTCAGCTGATTAGCATATATGAATGAGAGCACATTATACAAACAGATCACCATACTATTTCTGGAGTCTGGACATGTGCTCATCTATTTTCCCCACTAGGGGGATACAAGCCTTAGTTAGCAATGGCATGATAAATATTAATTTCAAGTTGATGTTCTTCATAATATGAAGAAACTGACCTAAAATCATTATTTTGTATTGCTTTAGAAAAAATGTGACCTGCCCTTTTAAGAAAAAGTATCGGTAATTGGTATCGGTGAGTACTTGAAAAAAAGTATCAGTACTCGTACTTGGTCTTAAAAAAGTGGTATCGGTGCATCCCTAGTTTTAACAAATGAAGTTAAGTGCTGGCACAATTAAGACAGCTCCTGAGTAGACTGTCAACAACAACTGCCTCATGAAGTCTATTTAACATTGAACAAAAAAGTATATTTTAAATTATAAATAAGAACTATAAACAAACTGATATAGATAAAATGAATTACAAAAAAGTACTGTGTATTATTTCAGAGACAACAGCCAGGAATATTGTACAGACTCATTCCACAGTATGTAAGCACTTTTACAAGGCTGCAGTTTCAGAGGGAAAAACTAGCTAGGTTTATCAAAACAAAATATCATATTGAACAGGACAGACACTAGCCAGCTTTTAATAAAGACAATCAACATTAGAGTGCATTTATTTGACTAAAAATAGACAGGAAATTATTATAGTGACTACTTGCAAAGTATTGTATCACTTTCACAAGCCCCTTTTTTACCAGGACCTATACCACGTGCACTTTTTTAAATCACTTTTTAAGAGATAAATTATTTCTTATTCTACAAAGATATTCTAAAATGTCCTGGGTGGATTTGTTGGTAACCCTAGAAAAGATTATACATAATTGGATCGTAAACATATTTCAAAATATTTGTTGTCCATAATTAGTATCACGTCTTTAATATTGTAATCAGTGAAGTCAACCTATTTAACTGGAAAAAAAGTTGTAGCTTTTTGTGCACCACACTGAACATGGACCAGAGAACGCAAAGGAGAGCATTGTCTGAGGAGATCAGAAAATAAATTATAGACCTGCATGACAAAGGTAACTGCCATAGGACCATTTCCAAGCAGCTTAATGCTCCTGCTACTGCAGTTGCAAATGTTGTTAAGATTATTAAGAAAGTTAAGGTGCATAGGAGTCTTTCCAACCTGACAAAAAGGATGTCCCGCTTCTGGAGATACATTAGCTCTAATCAATTACCCTTGTGTTTCAGTACATCAACCAAGATCCATAACCAGAAAAATATCTCAAATAAACAAAAAGGTTCGGGCCGTCTGCCAGTTCGAGGCGGTCCAAGGGTTACTTTAAAGATCGGGATGTACTATGGATTTAGTTTAATGAAAAAATATTTATTTATTCAATTTCAAATATAACAAACGTGGCCAATCTATATTTGTCGACCAATAAAAACAAAGTGAACAAAAAGGTTTTTTGAGCTGACTGTTGTTTCTGTTGCCTTCATTCGGACTATTTTAACCCTTGTGGATTGTATTGCTCTTATCGGGACTTGTGGCAGTTTTCCCTCTGTTTACCAGGGTATGTGTGGTTCCTCAGATATCCTTCCCATGTATGATTGATTTCACCCGTGGATTAAATATGCGGTCTCCCTATTGATAGTGGAATATCTTTGCTATCTTGTATCCGGAAATTTGAGAATGTTTATAGATAGTTCCTTCCCTTTAATGCTTCCGTAGTGATTATCTTCTGTGATTTGGAGTCTATTTAATCGTTAGATTACTACGAGTGGTTAGAGGTAAGCTATTTTCTTGTGTGATGTCGGTGGTTTGATTGCTCACCTTTTGTGTTTATAGGCTGTGATGTTTCTTTTATGGCATGTGTTTGGAATAAAGTTCTTTCTTTTCTCTCTGCAGAGTGTGTCCTTTTTTTAAAAAAAATTGTGTATTTATGTCTGATATAGACGCCGATTTTTTGTATCTTTAAGAAACGTCTTTTTACTCACATGTCCAGATCGCAGTCTCTTCCATATATAGCTTACCTCTTCACTTGAAGGGAGACGAAAAAAGGTTTTATTCGTTTTTTGTGCGGGGGACCCGATCCTGCATATTAATCCTTGGTGTGGGTATTTTGCGCTCACAGGTGTTTGATGATATTCATGTGATGTTATTCTTTGATGGATCTTTGGTGATTCAGAGGTAAAACCAGCCGTAAGTCGGGATGACCTATAAGGTATGTCTTCTCTGTTAGGGTTTTAGTCCAGGCAATACACGTGACGCATGCTTAAAACTCTGCAGGGCAAAAAATTAAAAGACTATCAAAGAATTCCAGAGTGAAACATACTAGCCAGTGTCAGGAAGCTCTGTCTCAGCCACAGGTTATTGGTCCTCCAACAGGATAATGACCCAAAACACACAGCTAAAAGCACTTACATTTTTTTTTTTAAAGTGGCCTTATATAAGGCCTGATTTTAATCCTATTGCACATCTATGTAGAGCTGAAATATGCAGTGTGGAGAAATCACCTTAAAACCTGAGACAGCTGGAGTAGTTTGCCTAAAGAAGACTGGGCCAAACTACCTATTAGCTGAAGTCTCTTTGAGAGGTTTGCAGTGATTGCCTCTAAATGTTGTGGAAGAAAATATTAGGGTCTTCACCATTTCTGTCCATCCTGTTTTCATTTGTTTTATTATTTCAAATATACATATTTGTGTTGTGTAACTCTGTGAAGTTATGTGGGTTTAAAGCATTATATGAAGTCTAAACATGCCTTTAGAAATGAGCTTGGCATGCAATTGCCAGCCTTTTATATCTGATTGGAGAATCGGGGGCTGGCAATATTAATTTAAACCTAAACAATGCTAAGTCTGTGCTTTGAAATTCAATACTTGTCCATATACTTGGGATCTGGTTTCTGATTGGTGGTATTAGCCATATTTGTTCTCCTAGCCCACATAGCAGAGGTGTTCTTAAGTAATCTGTATTTTTATGCCATTTATTTTAAGCTATTTGGCTTTTATGTGTTGTGTGTATATATAATCCATTTTGCATATATGCATTGCCAGTCTGGGATAGTAATTTAAGTCAATTTTTTATTACTCTCATTTTAGCTCTGGATAAAGGCATATAGCCATATAAGGTCATTGTTGTAAATGCATCCTGCCTCTTTTCTTACTTTAGCTGTGGGCTGCCCATAGCTGAGTGGGCAGCATGGGAGGAGCTTCCTTACTTGTTTGAAAGGAGCTCCTTTTGGGTTTGAAACAGCTCAGGTTCGGAGTGGGCTGTCATGGCCACAACGGGCAGTGCTTCTGGGTAAGTGCAGAGCGCCGCCCTCAGCAATGACGCCACTCTGCCTCCTCTCCTGTAAAACTGCGTGATGTAGGAACATAAAATTCCCCTCCATACTTGTTTATTAAGCGTATGTTAAAACACACAAAATGTACATCAGCTATTAAATGGCTGGCGGTGTTACAAATTGGTGGGTGATGTGGTGATCAGCATTAGTTCTCTGTAATTTCTCTACAGCTTTCCAATTCAAGTTTGAATTTAATTTAATTGCATAGTTGTAAAGAAGATAGGATGTACATTTATGCTCTCTTCTTTTGCACCCATATAAATAAGCACAATTACCCAATAATTAAATCTATTTATCTTTTAGGAAAAGTTCAAAACCTTTAATAAGGTAATGGCATTTATTTAGCAACTGAAATATTTAAATACCACATTCACCCCTTAATATTTTCTTTATTTATGTTTCATACTTTGATATTTTGACAGCTTTCAAGGATAGAGACATATACAATTAGCACCTCCTAATATTTTAAATATTTACCATGTTCAATAAGCACCATTGAAGGCAGTGATTTGGCAGACAGAATAAAACAGACATAAATAAGAAAACCACAATACCATATAAAAGTTATCATGAGTCTGTAAGAGCCTCTTGTTTCACTGTGTTTTTTTTCTCCATTAAATTCTGAGAATGACCCAGTGTTTGACTTGGCACTTACAGAAGCATGGCTCATCAGCTACTGTCATAAGCACCCTGGGGGAGACCTCCAGCAGTGAAGCAGCTCCATATCCTGAATTCTCAGCTACCAGCTATCCGCTGCCTCCTACCCACACTCTGCTGAAGCCCTGCAGAGAAATCAGCATGCAACTCAAGAAAGCTTCCCTTTCTCTGGAATAAAAATTAATATTACTTGTCATATTTCATGTCTGAGCTCTTTTCATGCTTTATCCACTGGTAATGAGGGCTAAATTACCAATATTAGTAGATTTTCATGGCTAGCACAGAAAGAGCTGTTACCAGAATAAATGTTTGCCTTGCTTCCGTTGGACACAGACTTTGTTAACGCAGCCTTGCTAATTATTTCTAAATAGGCAATAATCTGCATCCCCCAGTGCTGGCTTGTGGATTGGCCACGTACCTGCTATTTCCCTTATTTACATGTTTTACAACTTTATCAACTACACTAATTACACTCTGAGCACTGTTTAAAATTTTCTGTTAATAGAGATACAATGATGCACCAGAGGATGTGTATTTATGCCATAATTATGCCTCTGTTCCTATGATGCAGTCTCCAATTAGCTGTCTTCGATGGCACACGCAGCTGCCTGATATTCTAAAGCAGGGAAACATCTGCATGGTAGATGATATGCTCACATTGATTTTTTTAAGCCTGGAAATTTACACCCATGGGAGAGCAGACAAATAGGAGCCTGTCATATGTAGGAATGATTAGAAGCATTCACCATGGCAACATTAGAGCAACTATGTCACTGACTAAAGGGACACATGTCTGGATGAAAACACTAAAAAACATTTGCCATTTCCTTTTCTGAGCAGCAGATTTCCCAACTGCCTCTCAGTTTCATACCCTCTTTTGATAACCTTATGTTTGAAACTCAGTCCATTGAAAACTGCAGATGGTAGAATCTGCAGCCTCACCAATCAAACTCAGCACAGATAAAGAAAGAATGAATCATTCAAAGAGCAAATAACTTTCCAGGTACACAAAGAAAGGAATGGGCTAGTATTTTCTCTTGTGATAAGAAAAAAAAGAGATAGAACGCTTAGGGATTCCCTTTAATGCAGAACCTTCAAATGCCCATCATACATTAACATGCTGTTCCTGCTTAAGGTTTTACATAGGTTCAATAAAAAAAATACATTTTATATATATATAGATATATACATATATATATCTATATATATAGATAGATAGATAGATATCTATCTATCTATATATAGTCAAGTCAGTAATAAGTTTTAACTTTTAAAAATTGTATTATTATAAACAATCACATTGCGCTTTTGTTAGAAAAATAAAGTTTATCAAAGGGGAGTATTTTTAAGTTTAGAACAAATAAAATAATAAACGTACTGTAAGCGCACTGGATCCCAAAGGCACACAACTTTTAAATACCTAAAGCAACACTCCTCTGCTAGAATAACATCTTGTATGCATAATTATTTCCAGATCCTAACCTTGCTTAGAATATTGAGATTTGTGTAATAAGTTACTAAGATATGACTGTAGTTGTACTGATGGTGGGAAAAAAATATGTGTCCAGTGCAGAGAAAATCTACCTCATTGTCACTGCTGACTTTAGGCACAAGCCTATTGCACCAAATGGTAAATGAATATAAATACACTGTGCAGAATAGTTTGCATTTAAACATGTTCATTATACCATATTCAGTAATAATGGAAATATGCTAAAACTATTTTGTATCACTAAAAAAGGCGAAAATGTAAAAGCAAGTTAGGGGGACCTTGGCGAGATTGATAGGCATTTTCACTTGTGCAGGCTGAATTTTTTGGGGCCACAGAGTCACTTCAAAGCTTCCCTATGTAAAGAAAGACAAGGTTGCAAGAACAAGTTGATTCATACAGGAAAGCCAAAAACTTTAGCGCAAGCTGTTACTATTATTTTCATTCTTCTGAGTACCATGCACAGCAATCCAAAGGGTGGTTAAATTAAAGAAGAAATTGCGTGTCTTTGTGGGTTGTTTTTTTTAACCATAGAGTTTTTATTGTTTTTGAACGTCAAAGGGTACAATACAGTACAATACAATACAAGGTGCTCAGATAATAATCACAGTCTGAGGAATTATCATTAGGAGTACTTGATGGACTAATGTCTTTATTCAACCTCAAATACTATGTAACTATGTAACTTAGCAATGAAATTACAGATAATGAGTCTATATATGCTCTAAAAAAAGAAACTACAGTATGCATCACGCGTAAACAAGTCATAGGTGGTGATGGGTAAAAGTACAACAAGGCACCGTACTTCCAGGAGTGAGTGCATGGCATATAGATCATTCAAATGATCAAACGGGTACTGGTGGGTACCTCCAAATGTGGAGGCGGGATGACATAAGTATGGAGCATACATATAGTAAAGCACATCTGGGCGTTCGTAGGTGTGGGCCTCAGAGACAGTCCAATAAGTGCGTTAGGTCCATTGGTACGTTGAACAGTTTCAGAAACGAAGATATGGTGGAACCACAAAAGACAGACATCACGTCACGGGGTGAGGGAGACACACGGGGAAGGGGAGGAAGAGGGGGGTGAAAGGGGAGTCAGATTTAAGAGTGCAGTGAAGTATCAAGGTAGTCAGGCCATGTACCGACACGAGGGGGATTGTCTCTAATGGTGGGAGTAATGGGCAGCTATCACAATGTATAAAGGCGGCGGGGGATGCTTGAGGCAACATATTTATCAATCCATGGGGACCAGATGGTTTCGAATTTTGACATTCGGTCATTAAGTTGTGCGGTCCGTTTTGACACTGGTGCCACTAAGGGATGCGGTCAGCCAGTTCTTTGCTAATTCCCTCTTAGCTGAGGTGCATATGTGCATGGCCAGGTTGAATTGTTTATGGGAGAGGCCTTCCGGTCTGCAATTAAGGAGTGCAAAATAGATTTGCATATTGATATTGATATTGGTTTTGAGAACAGTGAAGAAAGGAGGGTGAAGATTTCATCCCAAAAGTCAGAAACTCGTGGACAGCCCCACCAAATGTGGAAGAATGTACCTCGATCGGGACAGCCTCGAAAGCAGGCAGGAGAGCAATTGGTATTATATATAGCCACTCTAGCAGGCACCAGGTACCAACCCAAGAGGACTTTATAAATAATCTCCAGAATGCTTGCACAACGGGAGCTGCTTTTAGTGTTGGCCCAGGAGTGGTGCCAGGATTCGTCCGTAGTAGGGGATCCCAGGTCTCTTTCCCATTGGGTCACGTAGGAGGGGGGGGGGATAAGAGTGGAGTAGAGAAGGGAGATAAGTCCAGGGCTGTGCGGGTCATCTTGGCAGGTTTTTTCAAATAGGGACAGTTGTCGGGGACTACTTGGTTTGGGGGTGGATGAGGTTATGTATTTTTTAATTTGGAGGTACCGAAAGAGTTCTTTGCTCGAGATCTGCTTGTGTTCCTGTAGGTGCGGGAAAGGTTTCACATCTGTGTCGGATTGGAGCTGCCAAAAATAGGAGAGGTTGCGGTCAGACCAAGCCGAAAAGCTCAATGGTTGTGTGTAGGCTGGAGTGAAAGAGGGGTTAGCCAGAAAGGACATGAGAGGTAAGTGTGGAGAAAGGAGTCCATAGGGTGTTTTGACCGAGTCCAATAGTCTGAGTGAGTGAGACGTGATAGGATTGGAGAGCTGTGGTCTGGGTTTTGGGGTCAGCCAGAGGAGGTTCGCAACTGAAGTCAGTTTCACCAAGGTGTTTTCTAGAGCCACCCAGGCTGGGGTTTCAAGGACCGAGTGGTATTTCACTAGTTGTCCAACCTGCGCCGCTAGGTAATATTTAGATAGATTCAGAACAGCCAGCCCACCGTGAGACTTCTGTAAGTACATTGTCCGTCTGGGGACTCTAGGTCGTTTATCTCCCCATATAAATGCGAAGATTTGGGTTTGGAGCTTCCTAAGTGCCAGGGCTGGGACAGCTATCGGCAAGACTCTAAAGAAATACAAAATTTTGGGTAAGATGGTCATTTTGACCGCCGCTATCCTACCTAGCCAGAATAGATGATAATGGGACCAGGTCTGAAGCATATTAAAAAGCTTAGTCAGCATGTCTGGATAGTTTTGGCTATACAGGAATTGGTAAGAGTGTCCAAGTTTAATTCCCTGATATGGGAGGTGGTCTGTGCACCATGAATAAGGATATGTGCTACGAAGGGACAAGCGTAGGAGATAGGGAGATATTCAGGGCCATGGACTTAGAGTCATTCACACAGAGGCCAGAGAATAAGGCAAATTCCGATAGGAGTTTGGTGAGGTTGGGTAGAGTCACTATGGGATTGGTGACAAAGAGTAGGGCGTCATCCGCAAATAGGCATATTTTGTGGGAGAGACCGTCAGGGTCAACTCCAGAGATGTCAGGGGAGTTGCAGATCCTCTGGCCCAGAGGTTCTAGTGTGAGGGCAAAGAGGAGAGGGGACAATGGGCATCCCTGCCTGGTTCCCCTGAGGATTGAGAAGGGTTGGGAGCAAAATCCACAGTATTTAATACGTGCAGTTGGGTTGTTGTATAGGGCGGACACCCAAGTCAGAAATGACGTACCGAAGCCCCAGTGACGCAACGTGTGGAAAAGGTATGGCCAAGAAACGCTGTCAAATGCCTTTTTAATATCTAGGGAGAGTAGCATGGTGGGTATCTTCTTAGTCTTGGCGATGTGGGAGAGGAGGGAGATTCTGCGAACATTGTCCCCGGCCTGTCTGGTAGGTATGAAGCCTACTTGGTCATTAGAGACCAGGCTACCTATGACAAGATTCAGTCTATTAGCTAGGATTTTGGCCAGTAGTTTGACGTCCACATTCAGTAAAGAAATTGGTCTGTAATTTGAGGGATTGGTGTGGTCAGAGGAGGGTTTAGGGCTCTAAGTCCCTAAAGTCTGGCCCTAAGTCTGGGCCTAAAGATTTTCCACTTCGGAGGGAATTAAAAGTAGCTGTCAAAAGAGGATTCAAGAGGTCCCTGAAGGTGGTATAATAAGCTACCGTAAAGCCGTCTACCCCTGGACGTTTGCCCCAGGGTAGCGAGGCAATCACCGCCTGGACTTCCTGCTCGGTGATAGGCTCCTCAAAAGAGGCAATCTGGGAGTCTGTGAGGTGTGGGAGGTCTAGGTCAGCGAGGAAACGGTCTGCTCGGTTAACGGTGAAATGATCCTGGGGGGTGTATAGGGTTTGGAGGTGTTGCTGGAAAATATCCAGGACTTTTGTTGGAGTACTGGTATGGGCCCCATTGATCGTACATAGTCTGATGGGTTTAAGGGTCGGATCTAACCGCCTAAGTTTAGAGGCTTGTTACTCTTAACCTCCCTGGCGGTATGATTATTTTGATTTTCGTAATTTTTTTGGCGCTTTTTTTTCGGATTTTTTTCGTTATTTTATTTCTTCGTTTTTTTCCGGGTTTTTTTCTAATTTCCCGCCGGTTCCGCCCCCATGCAACGCGTCAGCTCGCAAGGGACGGAGGGCACCGCACGGCTCGAGGGACAAAGTAAGTAAATACAGTGGGATATTCCCGAGTGTAGCTCAGGGTATGTAGAAGTAACCCCGAGCTACACTCGGGAATACCGCCAAGGAGGTTAAGATAGAATTTATGGGCTGTGCGATGCAATTGTTTGGCGGCGTGGTCTTTGAGCAGAAGATTCATCGCGTGGCGACCTGATTCCAATGCAGTTTTGTGTGCAGGAGAGGGGACTTGTGAGAAGGCTTGGGAGTTTTCGTTGAAGGGTCTCTCAAGCGAGGTGAGTCTGCGCATCCTTTCTTTCTTAAGTTGAGATGACAGTTGGATGATCCGGCCCCTGAGGACTGGTTTATGGGCCTCCCATAGGGTGGATGTAGTCAGCAATGTAGGACTCGAGCAGGATCTTAGTGGAGGGGTCGGCCAGAAGGGAATTATTTAAGGTCCAGGTCAGAGTGGTCGAGGCGGGGAGCAAGGTAGGAAGAAGAATTGTAACTGCGGAATGATCGGACCGCGGTATCGGCAAGATGTGAGAATTCAGAATGTGAGGAGTTAGGGATGCCGAGGTGAAGATGTGGTGTGGACAGCGTGTGGATGGGAGTAATGTGTGTAGTCAGTGCTATGTGGGTTGACCTCCCTCCAGCTATCTACCTGTGAGTAGGAGGACACCAGATCCCTAAATGGTTTTGCCATGTGCAGGCAGTTAGGAGAAGTTTTGGATTTATCTCAATGCGGGTACAGTACCATGTTGGAGTCTCCACACATGATGACTGCCCCCGTCGAACGGGAGTGAACTTTTTCTAGCTGGTCCCGAGAAGTCCAACTGATCCACATTCGGGGTGTAATAGGAGACAAGCGTAATCTTCTTATCGTCTAGGAGGATCAGGTAACGTCCCTGAGGATCACGGGTCTCAGAGTGGCATGTAAAGTTTGCTGATCTACGGAAGCCAATGAGGACCCCTTTCCTTTTGCACGAGTCATTGGCCATGAATATATTCGGGAATTGGGAGCTAAAGTATTTGGGACAGGACGTTCTGGAGAAATGAGTTTCCTGTAGGAAGATTATATTAACATGGGCGGATTGGAAGAATCTAAAGGCCCGTATCCTCTTGTTCGTGGAATTGAGGCCTTGTACATTGATGCTCAGAATTTTAAGAGGCATAATGTGTCAGGAGGGGATAGTGTTTATGGTACTCGCCCAACCTGGATGAACGGGAGGCATCTGGAACCCTTGCCCATAACAGCACATGGCTCAACTCTGAAAGCGACTGGAGGATCCGAGATGGAAGACAAGAAGGTGGAAAGAAGGGGTGACAAGAGGAAGGGGGATACACAAGACAAAACATATTAAACAACAATACAAATACGAAAACCAGTAGTGGATAAAATCCACAACATGCCTGGAACGTTGGGCGGATGGGACTATAGTACCACATACCACAGTGACGTGCTCGCCCGGGCAAAGTTATTTGCAAACAAAACAATTGTCAACCTTACATATGGAACTTAGTAGAGGAACAAAAGATCTAGAGCATGTCAGGTAAGTAGATTCAATATGTTCAACAACAGAATTTGACCAGAACCGTTGATCGAAGGAGGGAGTGGGATAACTAGGCACTGAGTGGTATGCCCCTAGGTAATGTGGCCTTAAGGCAGTATGGGGCGACTAGTAATAAGGTTCAGGGGAAGCTATTGCTTATAGCACCAACAGAGGGCTATAGGTATATGCTATTAACGGAGGAGAGGTCTGCTTTTTGACTGTGGGGGATAGCAGAAGGGGGCCTATCTCCAGCCTGGGTATGAGGGTTACAATAACAGGGCCCTGTCCTGCTGGTGAAGCATAAAAATGGGTTACAGGCAAATTGCTTACAAAGCTATAGTACAGTGATTCACCAACCAAAAGGATATTGTGCAGGAAAATCAACAAATGAAAAATTGAAATATGGAGGAGTAGGGGGAAGGGCTCACTGCACCAGTGTGGGATGAGATGGTTCAATGGTTATAAGACAGTTTCTCTTCCCCCAGTGGGATAAACTGGATACCGCAGCTGAGCAGTGGGGGATGACCAAAGTGGCAAGCCTTAATGCATTTCTGGGGGGGATCATGGTCTCAAGTGTAGAACAGGTACAAGATTCGGGGGGCTCAGCAGAGGCAGTCAGCACTTGGAGGGGAAGGATGGTAGGCCCGTGGAAGGAAAAGAGGATCTCGGGGTCCAAGTGTAGGCGGATGAGCACCATAGTCACCAGCAACTGCAGATTGAACATGAGGTAAACTGCAGTAGAAGGTAAGGTGCGTGCCTCCACCACAGGTGGTAGAAAGGTGGGATCAGCTCATGAAAGGTGGCAAGGCAGTTCAACGCGGTGATGGGTTTTTGGTGGACATTTTGACAGCAGGCCTGCGCGACTCCCCTGAGTGGCGTTGATCTTAGTCGCTCCTGGATCGATTGGAAGACTGGGTGGCAGGATTCTGCGAATCCGGGCTCAGAGGATGTGAATCCGTTAGGCCAAGGGCAGCCAACTTTCGTTGTGTCTCTTCCAGGGTGACACAGGTGTGATGGGTACCTCCATGAGAAGAGCAATTTGAAGGGGAATCCCCACTTGTACGGGATCCGGTGCTTGTTGAGGACATCTAGGCACGGGCGCAGAGACCGTCTTTTGGCAATGGTCGAGGGGGCCAAGTCCGTGAACAGTTTATATTCGTGGCCCTGGAAAGTAAGCGGGCCTTGCTGTGCTTTGGTCCGTGCGGCTGTTATAAGGGCTTCTTTGGTGCGATAGAAGTGTAATTTGACTAGGATGTCTCGGGGAGGCCCATCTGGTCGTCTGCGATTAAGAGTTCAGTGGGTCCTCTCAATTTTCGCTCCAGGGGGACGTCAGGGGCCAGTTCCTGAAAAAGTGCCGTTGTCATGGAGTACAAGTCCACTATGTGCTTCGGGAGTCCACGGATGCGGAGACTAGAGCGCCGGGACCTATTCTCCAAATCCTCAAGTTTGGATACGAGCTGTGTGTTTTCCTCCATATCCCCCGAGACAACAGAGAGGTCAGTTTTGAGGTCATCACATCTATCCTCTAAGACCGCTGTTCTATGGCCTATATATCCCTTATTTCCTTCAGTAATTTGTCTGCGATCTGTTTGGAGGTAGATTGAAGTGCCTTCTGTAACATGGTGTCGAGGCGCTGTAGAAGGGCTGTCTGAGATTGCTTTCTGGAGCGATCCCCCTCATGACTGTCCAGGTCCCCTTTATCCATATCACTGCTGGACACAGAGGTTGTGCGAATCGCTGCCTCATGAGCGCAGGCCGCGGCCGCCATCTTGGCTGAGGCCCTAGCCATCGCCTCCGTTATAGGCTGCTGCTTACCCTTCTGGCGGTAGCGATACCGACATGGCACGATGCGGGAGAGGATCCGGTGTCGAGCTAAGGTAAGGAGACGCTTGGGGAGGTGAATGCTCCGGTCTAGTTACGTAATTGCCCGAGCGAGCTGCGGAGCCGTCTCAGAAGGCGTCTTCCATCGGCAGCTGCGCGCATGCGCCCCTCGTCTTTGTTTTTTTTACAGCTGTTATATCTGTACCATGTTGCTCCAATGAACACTGAGAGTATGGACAAAGTATACATCTTTGTACATTAAAATGGCAGGAAAACATGAAGATGTCTATTTATAAAGGATTAACTGTGCAATTTACACAGTGAATATTCACTGGATATTCATCCATCTGTATTTTAGAGCATTTGGCTATAATTTTGTAAGAGGACTCACCCTATTTGCAAAACATTCGCTCATCAACATACAACATAATAGAGAGATTCCAATTATGAGATTTGCCCATCACATTTAATATCAAAGAACATTTACCCATCAACATGCAACATAATTAATTCCAATCACAAACAAGATTTGCCCGTCACTATTAGTATACAAAATAAAGAGATTCCAAATGAAAACAAGATTTGCCCTTCAGCTGCTGCATTAACCATATAGCAAATCCACTGAAAATGAAAGTCAAATGTTAACAAACACAGATGGCTGAATGTCCTACAAACAATCATTCTGTGAATTGCACAGTGGATTCTTTATAAATAGACCCCCAAATGATGTATTTAGTAAAAACATTTATTAAATTATTTTTAAATGCAGCTAGAGCAAACATCTTAATTTAACTTAATATGAGCGTCTTATAATCCTCTGTACATTAGAACTTTAGGACTAGGATTGGAGAGGCAGCAGTAGGAGCCAATCAGGTATGTTGCAGTGCACACACAATGACAAGAAACATTCTGATGGGAGGAGAGAGCAGGGTGAACAGAGGGGTGAGCCTGTCAGTCTGCTGCTCCATTACTATCCAACTAAAACTGTGGTTAGTGAAGTGACCAGGCTGTATTGCTCAACTGCAGTAGAGAATGTCACCAAATAGACAGCTCTCCAGCTGTGGTGAAACTACAAACTAGACATGTAAGCTGGAAAAAAATGTGTTTTGTTTCAGATGTTTCGTTATTTAGTTTTTCTGGTCTGAAAAAAAAACAGCATGGGGTCCCCCCAATTCATACCAGACCCTTTAGGTCTGATAGGAATGTTATGGGGGACCCCTTATGTAAAAAAAAAAACTAAAAAAAAAACAGCGTGCAGTTTCTTGGAAATTCATACCAGACCCTTTAGGTTTGGTAGGAATTTTAAGAGGGAACCCCAACGCCAAAAAAGTTTTTAAAAAATGGGGTTCCCTAAAATCCGATACCAGACCCTTAATCCGGGCAGCAGCCCGGATGCCCCACCCTTGTGAATGAGTGAGGGGTACTTGTACTCCTACTCATTCACTAAAGTGTTAAATAAAATGTAAATAAACACACAACCCCTTTAATTGAACAAAAAACAAAACACAAATTTTTTACAATTCCTTTATTTAAAATAAATGTAAAAATTGTCCCACTAAGTCCTTCCAGCATCGTCCGACAATTTAAAAAAAAAAAGAAAAACTACCCGATGCAATGTTTACATTGGGCAGTGGGCAGAAATAACCAAAGCCTGCTATTGGTTATTTAAAATTGAAATACCCAATAGCAGGCTGGCTAATGCTCTGCCCACTGCCTGATGTCAGTCACAGTGAACTTTCTATCTCAGGTCCGCTCCTCTACAGAAGCAATAGCCATTCTGTTATTGGCTATTTTAAATTGCAATAGCCAATAACAGAATGACTATTGCTCTGCCCACTGCCTTCTGTCAATCAGCAGAGGAGCAGACCTGAAAGAAAACTTCTCTTTCAGGTCCACTCCTCTGCTGATTGACAGTGCTGCCTGGTTTACACTTGATTTCTAAGAATTGTCCACACACCTATGTGAAGTTGAGATTTTCATGCTCAAATTGACATATCCTATGAACAGAACTGTTGCAATTTTGCAATGAACTGACCGTGTATGGGATAAAAATAATCACATCTGATTTCCACAAGAATCTTGGTATACTGTGAGTTGGAAAATATTGGTACAGCTGGCTCTGGCTCTAGAGAGGCAAAACCAGCTATCAGTCAGGCAACCAGCGGAATCCTGACATGCTGATGACTCTGTGCTGTCAGCATATAGCAGGCAGTAGTTTTCACAGAAAAAATACAATGTGTACAATACAAAATACAATGTGGGGGTGCATATGCAGGTAGGAGGAAGCCTTTCCTCATTCTCCATTCCAGTGATTAGATTTTAAATTGCAAATGTATAGGAAGTCACAAAGCTGCAGCAAGGGCTTACCTGTGTTGGAGATGTTTGTTTGTAAACACAGCCAAGAACTGCACAGGCAATAATATTTATATGATTGTGTCATCTCTAAACCAGCAGCTCAGACCAGGAAGTAGATGCTGAGCCTATATGATGCCTGAACAAAGATGGTGCTATACTAATGGAGAGAAAATAAGATAATAACATTTTCAGGTAGAGTATCTTGAGAAGCAATTATTGCTCAAAGGTGTTAAATGTATGCTACTTTAAAGTGGAAGAAAAGGCTAAAGAAGAACGTACCTGTTTAATGTTGATCTCCATATATTCTTAATTAGCATCTAAATACATTTTGTTTTAATTTTTTTATACAGTCCTATGACCACAAAGGTCCACATGGCCCATGCGCCTCTGCCACCTGACAAAGCTGTTGAATTCCAAAGTGAGGTGCTGTCAACTGCTAGCCCCCATAGTCCCAGGACATTGTCAGGCTGGAAGAGAGTTACATAGTTACATAGTTACATAGTATTTGAGGTTGAATAAAGAAATATGTCCATCAAGTGTTAAAGCCAAAGAACCTCAATAATGTCAGAGAAAAGGGACAGAGCCAGAGCTTTGTGGTTATGTGACCACACAGAAAAAAATTAGATATTGATTTAGATGCTGAGTTAGAAGAACGTGCCTATGGGGAGCCTACCAGCAAAGGGGATCAACAATAAACAGGTATGTTGTTCTCTAGCCTTTCCTTCCACTTTCATTATAAATTAGAAGTCTTCAAACATGTTGTCATATATTCAGTTTAATCTCAAGATGATATCTTTTAGGTGCTCTTATACAAGAAATAAAAGGTTTGCCTTTACATGTTAAGCCAAACTAGATTCAGACATCCTCTTCCTGCAAGAAAACTATCTTTCATCTCATAAACAGCCTTACTGTTTTAATAAAATGCTAACTAAGGTATACTTCATATATTTTAATACTAACGCCAAAGTAGTTGCAATCATTTCCTATAAAGTAAATGCTGAATTTTTAAATTTCTAAAATCTGCAAAGACATTGACTTTAGAATATTAATATTATCTGGTCGATTGGGTTCCTTGTTACTGAGTCTAGTTTCATTTTAAAGATATCAGTGATACTTACTGTATGTGTGAAAGACAAGGAATTTGCCTTATGTTCCAGTCCTCATAAGCCTATTTAGGTTAGATGGGTTTATTGTTAGTACTTTTATTCCCTTTTTGAGTTATTCCACTATCTTGGTGTTTCAGTTCAGACTAAAAGAACAATACACATTCATATCTTCCTTAAATATATTTAATTGTAATTTCAAGCACTATTTTTTCATTCCATGAATAAATACACCAGAAAGAAAAAGTTGTTGAACATGTGCACCTTTAGACTTTGATGCTTGCAGTATTGTAGCAGAAACAAATATGCATATTTTTTTAGTTATCAGTCTACATGAATTCATCTGTGTAAGACATTAGGCTAATGCAATCATATGTATCAAGAGGCAACTAGCTAATATACATTTGTAATACATTTATGTAAAGCCAAAATATATTTTCTCATTCATAAGGTTCTGTTATACCTGTGCCCCTGCCTCTTTGCACAGCCAAAAAGCCACATATTATCACAAATACACTGTATTATTTCACAGCAAAAGCCAGAGTTATTGTACTGATTCCATGCATACTGTTTAAGCACTTTTACCACATTTTTAACAGGAAAGACACCAGACAGCTCTCAATCCAAAACTCAAAATTAGGAGTGTATATATTTTGATGTAAAAAAAACACTAAAATATGATTGTGATCCAATACAAAATATTTGAACACTTTCACTAGGCCACATGTATAATAGGAAAGCTGTACATGCCATGTAGCCCTGAGGAGGGGACCATGTGTGGCCCCAAAAGGTTGGCTTTTTTAACTAATGTGATATATTATTAATACGTAGACAGTACTTTTGCAGCTTCAACTACTGAGTGCTGTTGACTTCCTCTCATTATCACATGTTTATCAAGACACACACCAACCAGCTTTTATTTAAAAAAAAAACCCCATTAGATTATATTTATTTTATTAAAAAAAGCTACTGAAGCACTTAAACTAGGCTGCTTTTTGAACAGAACAGACACCAGCCATATTTTAATTAAAAAAAGAGTGTATTTATTTCACTGGAAAAAAAACCTTTAACTATTGTAGTGCCTACGTGTGCAGCATTAAATATCTTGTACTAGGCCCCTTTTTTAAATAATTCTTTATTTAAGTTTTATATTTTCAATAACAAAGAACATAGATTAAGCATTATGGAAGGTTTACAAGTTAATCATATAATATAAACATTTCAAACTACATCTTTAAAAAATCAAGCCAGATATTATAAAGTATAATCCCATAGGTATATGTCTTTGGACAATATGGTTATTGAGACTATATGAGAACATATATACTGCATACATACATACATACATACATACATACATACATACATACACACATACACACACATACATGTATTTTATTTTTTCTCTTTCCTTCTTCTCCCCCCTCTCTCCTTCCCTTCCCCATATCTTTCAAGTAAGCGAATCAGGAAAGAATTTATCAAAGAAAAGAAACATGAGAATTAGAATTTAACAGGACCACCACCAGTCATTTTAAAATCTAGAATTCACAATTGGAGTAATCCAGTGTAATTATTTTTCATAAAATTTTCCAAATATTGTAGCCAGTGAATTAATATGTGGCCTTGATCTAATTAAGTGACTTGCACTAGGTCCTGTTTTGAACAGGACTACCACAAGCCTTTTTTAAAAGTTAGAAATCAAAATTAGAATATAATTTATTTATCCAAATAAGTTCCTACATGCACAGTAATAAATACTTGTGGTAAGTCCTATTTTTAGCAGGACCCCCAGCAGCCATTTTATACAATACAATACAGAAAACAGCATTACATTGCACAGCTTTTGTAGGCCAGCATTTTGAAAGGTAGAAACTATGCAAGCTATGGCCAGTGGTCCATACTGAACACCCAATAGTCCACGGGGTCCTCTTGTTACTTCAAACAGTAAAATATATGGTTTAGACACATTTTTTTATTTGCATATGCTAATGCGTGTTAATTGGGCTGTGTGTGCATAACCTATGCCTCACGCACAGTATGTACACAGCCTTAAATCACTTGTACTAAATCTACTAAAACTTTTTGAACAGACAAAAGAGTATTCCAGGGACAGGCTGAGGTCAAGGCAGGTAGCAGACAAAGTATTCCAGGCAGAGGTGAGGTCAAGAATGTCAGTAGACCAGAAAGTATTCGAGGGGCAGGCTGTGGTCAGGGCTGGGCAACAGACTAGAAAGCATTCCAGGTTAGCAAGGTCAGAAATAAGAGTTTCAGGAATAAGATGCAAGACCAGTGCAGTGTTGGAAATGCAACATCATATACTGACATGTACTGATTGTATTACTGACTGCAATATGTCTTTTGAGTTGTAGATGGTAGCATAGTGCAATGTTAGTCTCTCTATATGCATGCTTATCTATGATACACAGGATGTTTTCCTATTTATATGTTTTCCTGCATAATGCTGTATACCCATGTAATGTCCTTCTAAGCAAGCAAAATCTAATTTAGCATTCCTCAAGATCTCAAGTGCTTCATCTAAACACAAAATCAACATACAGTACAGAGCTTGTGTAGTCAAAACTACTGTAACACAAGCCCAGATCCCTGGAATTGTGATGTTCAAATAGAGCTCCACAGTGCTGCTGGTGTCTCCAAAATCTGCTATATGGATGGACATTGTAAGCAATAATTATCAGCATCTAACTGTCCCTGTAAACACTCTCAAATCCCTCCCTCCTCTGTGCTTTCCTTTCCAGTTTGTAAGCTTTCCCTTTGTACCCCATGTCTGCTTCAACACACCACAGTTCAGAGAACAGGGAGTGCATGACTGGTATTCAGTTGCTATAGCAGCGTACAATACCAATAGTTTGCTATTACCCTAAACTGTGAATGACTTGGGAAAACTCATCCCTAAAAGCCACTTTAAAATACGATGCCAAAATATAATTTCCTCAACCCTTACTGTTATCTGCGTACAAACAAAAGTGGCATAAGTAAATGCAAAGAGCACTGACATTTGTTGATTTTCTTATTCCCTGATCACTTCTGAGTTGAAACAAGTACACTTTTATTAGTGTGTGTATATATATTAACGTTTAAAGTGTCGCCTATGGCCAATTTTGGTTGCGGTCGTTTTCTGCGATTTTGCGGGCGCGCGCATTTTTAAAGGTTGACTTGTTTAGTGTCTATTTACCCGACGTGACCCCGTCTTTTATATTATACCAAAAAATTGGGGTGAAAATAAATGTCTCATAACATTTTATAGGGAAACATGTTTTTTTTCAAAATTTAGGGTACTTTTTTTGTTATATAGTAAAAAATAAAAACCCCAGTGGTGTTTAAATACCACCAAAAGTAAGCTCTATGTGTCCCCAAAAATGGTATGAAATTCGTATCAGTACAGCGTTGCATGACGGAATAAACGTCAGTCAAAGTACCGCAGCGCTGAATACTGAAAAATGGCCTGGCCAGGAAGGGGGTGAAACACCCCGGTCTTCAAGTGGTTAAGATTGCGCGCACCCGCGAAATCGCAGAAAACTACCATACCCAAAATTGCTCATAGTTTAGTGTTATCAGTGATTGATGGCCCTAAAATTATTGTTCTCACTCCGACGTTCGCGGCAATATGTAACATGTGCGGCGTAATGGGCGCAATTGTCTTTTTTGCACGTATGCACCCCTGACGCATGTTTGCATGCGTGTATGTATGGGTGGGGACTTTAAAACATTTTTTCGTTTTTGTATTCTTTTTTATGTGTAACTTTTATTTTTTTGGGGGGGGAACTTACATTTGTTTCCTTTTTTTTCCACTAAACTTTATTGCTATCACAAACGGGGGCTAATAAAACCCCCCTGTGTGATAGCAAAATATGTGACAGGTTCTCTTTATGGAGACATGTCACCTAGGACCCCCCAAAAGAAGCTGATGAAGCACAGATCTGCTCCATCAGCTTCTTTCCAGCTTCTGAAGCTGGAGAGTGACACAAGAATGCGGAAGTGATGTATTATACAACACTTCCGCATTCTTGCAGAGAGGGGACCGGAGGGGGCTCGTGCACCGAGCTCCCTCTGATCCCCTGTGACACAGGCGACATGCTGATCCGGGGGTCGCACCGGGCACATCGGGATCAGCGGGACAACGGGCTAGGGGGGACCGCGGAGGGGGGACACACACCGATCGGCACCCCATACACGCGATCCGCCGGCCCTACAGCCGGCGGATCGCTTGTACGGTAACAGGCATCGCTGCCTGTTTTTAAATAACGGCCATTTCCCGCACGCGAGGGAGCATGTCTGAGCGGACGTCTAAAGACGCCCGCTCAGATCTAGAGAGCTCTCGGCCCGCCGTTTTTTTACTACGGCCGGCCCGGAGGTAGTTTAAGGTTGTACCTCTTTTGTTACAGATAGGGAAGCAATGTAAATACCATCACAGCAGCTCTAGACTTTGTAACAATCATCAACCACCAACCTGAATTTACTATACTTGCTTGAAATGCCAGTTATTTGATGATGCCTTGAAGTGTATTTCCACTTTTGCAGTCAAATTTGAGGAAACCCTTCTATATGTATGCTATGTGTTACTATTCACACAGAATACTGAAAAGTAACTTTTAAAAGACTGTCTTAACTGCCACAAGTTCGTTGATTGCAGGTTTTTCTTAGCTCTTTCACAGTGGTCTGTCCTAATAGAAAGGCTCAGGATTCAAATTTGAGGATTGTGTTTATCTGATAAGCTTCCTTAACATACAATGGGCTAGCCAGCTCCAACCTCTCACCTCTCACAGCCCTTCCTAACATTTTAAAGACATAGAAACAGCTCACCTCTCACAGCCCATCCTAACATTTCAAAGACATAGGGGTCTATTCACGAAGCTGCCGAGGGCAGCCGAGTGAATGACCGATCCGAAGTAAAGTGAGCCGAACACTGTTCGGCTATTCACTTCAGGCTGGTACGGCTAATTTCAGCCGTACATCGGCTGAAATCAGCCGTACATTGGCTTGCTTAGTGTCGGCCGAACATGCTCACCATGTTCAGCCGACCCGAAGTGCAGAAGGAGTTCGACTCAGCCGATCCAACATCTGGATCGGCTGAGCCGAACCTCCGGCAGGCTACTCACTGCTGTTCGGGCTATTCTTAAAGATCCCGAACAGCAGTGAACAGCATGCCGCTGAGCGGCATTCGGCTCGGCTGTTCTGCTCGGTCCCTCAGAGGAAAAGAAAAACAGTGAAAAAAGTTAAAAAAGTAAATAGCAAACAATTGTTTGTAAATAGTAAATAGCAAACTCTCAGCCGAAGGGGTCCTGGGGCCGAAGCTACGGCCAGATCCTTCGGCAGCTTCGTGAATAGACCCCATAGAAACAGCTTGCGTCAGCACGGTTTGTTACCTCCAAGTCCCCAGCCCTTTCAACACTTCCCCCTGGAGGACATCCTTCAGTATAACATCTGAATCTAGGGCATGCAACTCCGCCATCCTGGCTAGACCTATACATTTTTCTCTGCCTGCTGCCACAATATTGATGTTTTGTGGCATCAGGCAAGATGGCTGATTGCAGGTTTTTCTTAGCTCTTTCACAGTGGTCTGTCCTAGTAGAAAGGCTCAGGATTCAAATTTGAGGATTGTGTTTATCCGATAAGCTTCCTCCTTAACATACAATGGGCTGGCCAGCTCAGACCCCTCACTGGCCCTCCTAACATTTCAAAGACATAGAAACAAGAATACATTTTAACCCTTAAATCCTTAACTCAAGTAAAGCTATTTAAACTGTAAGAAGCATTTTTAATTTTTTTAGCTTATGCTATGCGAATAGGAAAATTTTAAAAAATATAAAATAGGGTTTATCCCAATTTGGCTTCAAAAGTGGAAATATACTTTAAATATAATCAGTAATATGCCAAAAAATGATGGTAAAACAGTAATGTCAACAGTATGTCAGATCCTCCACAACTTGCTTTCTGGAGCAGAATGCATTTGTATTGCTTCTGCTGAGCACTCTTCTAGCAGCAAGTATGTTTTTTGATCATGATGAAAAAGAAGATCTCTGGAGGAAAAATGCCATTCCTGGCTTTGATTGTCTCAACCTTTCTGCACAGGAGGGGCTGAGAGTATTGGTGAGGGTCAGCAGCAAGGGCTTGGGAGAGAAAACTGAAAGATTGATACAAGTTTTGAACAGTGCATGCCACTGGATGAAGGATCTACAGTAAAAGAAATTAGTTGAAATGAAGTCAGCAGAGCATTCAAGCTAAGAGGTCAATCTAGGCTATGTGCATTCATGTGCCTGTGCTGCTTTTTTTTTATAAAATGGTAAAACATTGGGTAGAAAGTCCACTTTTTGCATCATACAAAAATTACAAAATAGAACAATTTATGTGCCAAAATATGAGTTTTAATTTTTTTCAAATTTAAAAAACTAGGTCAAAATATATATTGTGAGAATTAGCTTCAAATTTTAGTGCATTAAGGGCACTTCCACTCACAAACATCTTCTTCTTAGAGCTTCCTGCCCACTTTTATTAAAAAAGTTCACAATTCAATTTTTTCCTCAAAGGGAGAACACACACTTTGCAAAGTGAAATAAACATGCTTAATTCTTTTAGTAATTCAACCCCAATGATTAACCTTCTTAAATCTGATTCCTTTTGAGCCACAGATGATATTAAAGGACTGCAGAATACTTAGATTTATAAATCATCATTGTAGAGTGACTATAGAGGTATAGCAGAAGTCCAAGGCAAAAACTCTATTCTTCTGGCAACTTGGGCTGGCTACAACGATTGGAGACTATGGCGCAGCTTCTATAATATGATCAGGCCACCAGCCAAGTGTGTTAAAAGCCAAGAGAGACTAAGAACCTGTCAGTTTGGTGAGAATTAATCTACAATATAATACTGTAAACTGAAAAAAATATATTTGTTACCTGCTATGAAAAATGATACTTAGCAATAACATTTTATTATTTCACTTATCAAAGATAAAAACCAGTTGTAGGCATTGAAATAATTATAAAAGTTACTTATTTTCAGTGCCGTGCAGTTTCTACAGATCAATGGATTGATAGTTTCACAGTGCATCAGTCACAGTTCTGCAGCGCAGGCTGGTATAAATATAAAAGCTTCATTTTCATGGATAAATAGGGAGTGCTATTATCTGTACTGGGCAAAATTTACATCCTTGTGGGTTGTGGTAATTTTTTATATGCCTGCTGGCTTTTCAATAAAAATCAATTATGCCTTAAATGTGAGCGGTAGTCAACATACTACAAACTATAAATTGAATTTCATACTCAGAAATATGGATTAGGTGAACCTGATGCCCTTCCATTGATTTGAGAAAGCAAAACCTGATAAAGTAAATAAGAGTAAGATGCTCTCTGACACTCTACATCAAGTTACAAATTTCCATATTATTTTTTCAAGAAGTTTACTGCTAGTATAATAATGTTCTTTTGAAAAATGTATGATGGGTTGATATTATGGATTGCTGAATCATCTCAAAGCACATGCATTTATGCACATATTTGTATATGTGATAT
>NW_017306628.1:1288087-1290216 GCF_000935625.1 Nanorana parkeri | reverse complement strand
ATATACACTGTGAATAGGAAGCAGTATACCTTACAGGTCAGTGCATGTCCATGTTTCATCTCCTACATATAGCAGGTAGCTGCATCACACATCTAGTCCTGATTTAATTTGCACTCATTTACTTACTTAACCTTAATTCAAACTTCTTTAAATCTCATTAACCTTTTTTTGTAGAACCACAAACCTCCATTAAGGTTTTAATAGAGGTGAAATTCTGGGATTTGTGACTACTTTAGGCATACAGGGTTACTTTAAAGCACAATTAAAACCTTGCATGTTTTCTATATATCTACAGCTAGCAAGCAGTAGATACATGCAAAAACATAAAAAAAGTTACCAAAAAGGTTAAGACTTACCTGTGTCTCCGCTGTGTGCTCCCGCCCGAAAACTACTGGAAAGAAAAAGATGATTGGATCAAGAGGCATCATTTAAGGTACGTCCTTCAAGCAGCATGGGGGAAATTAAGATTTTAATGTCACTTTATGTCTGTAGCAGAGGTTCAGAGGGCAATATATCTACACTGCTAAGATAGATAATTACATACTTCTTACTGCACAGAGAGGGTGTGACTAGACAATCCTTAGCTATGACTTCAGCGCCCTTTTATACTGGAAACGTCACAGTTTAATTTTTCCAATCACCCCCCCATGGGGTCCCCTAGCAGTCATGTGGGCTACTATGGCGATTGTTATGCCATTGCTGTACTGCCAACATACTGCTCTGCCTGCTGCCCTCCCACATGACTGAATGAGGTGCTGTCTGAGTCAAAAGTCTCAGGTTGCCTCATTATAAGAACAGTCCTGCTTCCAGGAGTCAGGCAGACACTGCTATTTTTAATCACAGGGCAAACACAGAGACCAATCCCCTGAGCTTCTTAAGAATGTAATTTTGACAATATATTTTTTTTAATAAAGTATCCCAGTAGATGTGAAATCTAGGAATACAGGGGCCCAGAGCAAAAGGGGGGTAGTGAATTTTTTGGGTACCTTTTAGTATCTTTAGTGATAAATCTCTTCATTTTCATCTAAATGTCATGAATAATTTAATATACAAAATGTTATAATTTGCAATATGTGCTTTCTGGCAGATAACAATTAATGTGTTTTAATTGTTTCTCGTATTATTGGTGAAAAAGAAAACTGTTGCAAGAAAAAATGTTAAATCGCATTAATTGTTTTAATATGGATTCCTCTTTGTGCTTTTGGCTTTTGTGATTAGGCTTGAGGATTTTTTTGTCAAGTTCTAGTCCAGATCTCATTGTCCTCTTCAGCACAATGAAAAATAATATAAATGTGCTCAAATACTGCATATTTTCAATTTAGACATATGTTACATAAAATGACTTAATAGCTTGATAAGTTAATATAAAGTAAATGTGAAAAAGGAATAATTTTTTTGTTTTGCTCCTGTGTAATGAGCCTAGGGAAAGTTTAGTTTTTGGTGCATTCCCTTAGCTTTTTCACTAGATTAATGAGAAAACGTTTTACTGTCTATATAAACTATTTATGGGATTAAAACAAAGTAAATTGTGGTATTTGTCTTGCTAGTTTGTTTGCTACTAAAATATGAAAAGAGAAATTGACTGTTGAGGGGAAAGAGAGGTATTATTTTTTTCAGTTTAAACAGTGTGATAGACCACATTTTACTTGTTGTTTAATATACAATATTACTACTGTTGCCTTTGTCAGGCATTGTCAGGACTCCTTTGAGGTATTAAAGTAGCAGAGGCCATGTTAGGGGATTGGTTATTTGTATAAAATATCAGCAGTTTTTTCTGTTTTCTGTTTAGAGATCAGAAATGGAAGCTGTTTAGTGTGTTTTTAGAACTACCACACAGATTATATGTATTAGTGCTTTCCTTTCTAAATTTGTATGTTTGTGTTTCTGTTAAGAGAGGACACCTTTTTCCCAACAGTCTCTCCAATATGCCACGTTCATTATTTAGATTATTCCAAATGGAAAAAGTAATGGAGAAAACGGGTTTCTTTTTTTCAAATTTGTATAGACAAGCATCATATTGTATATCAACGGTGAATAATAGCCTCAATTCTAGCAACAAGTTATTGTCACCGAAAGCAGTGGCGGAACTACCGCCGGTGCGGGCGGTGCGGGTGCCTCGGCGGCTCGGC
>NW_017306628.1:1264009-1288067 GCF_000935625.1 Nanorana parkeri | reverse complement strand
GGGGGGGGCGCGACGCACTGAAATGGGGGGGCCTGTCCGCCGGCTGAGATAGTATGGGGCCCGCCGGCCGCTGTGAGGAGGGAGCCGCAGAACAAGGAGGCACTGATGACAGCCCTGCAGGCACATCATGGGGCCTCGGAATGGAATGGCACCCTCTATAGAGGACTACAAATCTCAGCAGTACTTTATACAGAAATACTATTGTTATATAAAGTATTGTTGGGATGTGTGTCTATAGCCTGTGCCATTCTGCATTGCTGTAAATATTAGGGTTGCACCGATATATCGACCACCAAAAGATATCGGGCGGAAATGGCACTTTTGGCTAAATGCCAAAAGTGCCATTTTTCTGCTGATACAGCAGCGCATCCGTGCTTTCTTTCCTCCCCGCTGGGCGCTGCTCTGTGTCCCAGCGGGAAGGAGAGAAAGTGACAGCAGGCCGAGCGCTGCGGGAGGAGAGCGCTGTGTTTGTGGGGGGTTTTTTTGGGGGGGGGGCCCAAAAAAAAATCTTGCACCAGGGCCCTTTGTTCCTTAGCTCCGCCACTGACCGAAAGCAATACCTTACAAAAGGGAGGTAACCAAAGAGTTAATGGAACAGAATGTAATGGTCATGGGCAATTCTCCTTGGTCCTTGGCAAGATAGACTGTGTAGGAAAGTTCAGGGCTTGGTGTTTAGTTTTGGATCTGTAAAAGTGCACACCCCAAGCAGCTCATTTAAACTTCTGAGAAAATTGCAGGGTTTGCTTTCAGAGTTACCTCTCTTGTCTATACTACATCTCAACATCGGAATATCCCCCTAAATATGTATTGCCTGATCTCACTCTCTTTCAATATGTACAAAGCACATCCCTTCTTAGGCTCTCTGATCAAGCCATCGCAAGCTTGTCTGCCCCTTTCTCATCTCAAGAAATCTCTGATGTTATGTACCTTCTGGGAAAGGTCCTGGCCCAGATGGGTTCACACATGCTTTTTAAAAATATGTATACTATCCCCTATTGTCAAATGCGAAGACCACTTTCAATTCCATCCCTGAACAATACTCCTTCCCCAAACAATTGCAAGAAGCTCACATATCTATCATCTCCAAGGAAAGTAGCTGCCCTCATGCACCAACTATAGGCCTACTTCTCTGATCAACCTGGATCTTAAGATATGTGCCAAAATGATCGTAGATTTCCTAACAACCTATATTCCTTTCTTCATCCATTTAGACTAGGTCAGCTTTGTTCCACATTGTGAAGCAAGGGACAACACCTCTAGGACTTTAACTCTCATGGACTATGTCAAGAAAACCGACCTCCTATTATGCCATCTGTAGATGCAGAGAAGGCATTTGAGTTGGAATTTTCTCTCTGCCTCCCTCTTCAAAATAAGCAGCCACCCTGTCAAAAATCTTAGCACTTTGCAAGCTCCTTCAGCAAGTACAAATAAACAGCATACTCTTGGACTGTGTCCAGATACGGAATGGGTTGCCCCCTATCTCCCTTTTCATAAATCCTCACCATGTAACATTTAGTTATAAAAATTCATAATAATCCACCAATAAAAGGGAAACTAGCAGGGGATTGAGAATACAAATTGAGTTTATATGCTGACAATCTGCTACTGTATATTTCCAATATCAAGACTGTATTCCCAGTACTGTTACAGGAATTTGCCATGTCTGCTGCTTACAGTAGCAACAAAATCATCAACACTCATAAAACTGAAGACCTCAATATCACTTTGCCCTTAGTAGATGTTGTGAAGCCCTTGAATATTTGAGTGTACTCTTCTTTCCCCACTCAAATGCTCTCTATGAACTTAATTACAAATTACTGTTGACTTATACTATACATGCCTTTTTTGTATATTTCGATCTGTAACTATTGAAGTGCTGAAATCCTTCTTTCGCACGTTGTGGTCCTTCCCTACCAAGATACAATTCCCCATTACAACTCCATTACACTATACTTATCAAATGGAAACAATATTAAAAAAATGGGCGTACCAAACGCAGAACTTTCTTATAAGGCATATTTACTCAACTGGATATTCAATGCCTGACAAATGGTGAGTGCAGACAAAGACCCTCTTATCTTGGGGTTAGCAAGAATTCCCACCCTGACAAAGATGCCCCAGACTGTTTCAATGTTCGTCCCATACCATTTCACCCATATACACAGCACCATATGAGCGGAGATCTGTGACCACTTATGTCCCTAACTAAGAGCCTCAGGACACTAAATTACCTACTTACAATGTAGCAATTGTTATCATACTCTAAAATGTAAAGGTCCCTGACACTAACCTCTTCACCCCTACAAAGCTTTGTGCATGCAAACAGAGGGACCCTTGCGTAGCATCTCCACACTCTACACTCTTATACTCTCATATACTGTATATCACACAGCTTATTATATGGTGGAAAGCGATAAGGAATTCGGACATACTCCTTCAGAGGAGGACATTTTAAAATAAATTATATTGACACACAAGTTCTCTGTACCTAGGCCACACACTAGCTAGGAGAGGAACTTTAAAATGTTCACCATGTGATATTAGTGTCCTCAAAAACTGCATTCTGTTTTTCTCCATGCCCCTTAAACCTGCTGAAGATGTCACATTCATATGGGCACAATGCTGCATACAGTATATAGTAAACCTGTCCAAAGCTCACAACATTTTGGTCAACTATCTTTGACATAAATTACCATATCATCTTCTTCACTGTACAAATGTCCTCACAACTTGCCTTACTTCCTATTCTGCCCAGATATCTAGCTTTAGCCTAGAAAGCCTATCTAGATTTTTCCATATAGCTCCCAAAGTAGTAATCCCCAGACAATGGTGCACAGCCACACATCTGTCACTAAAGAAATGGGTGGATGAAGTGCAACATTGAATGCAAATGGAAGCACTAACAGCCAGAGTATGTGATCGATACACTAAATATTTCACTATGTGGAGCCCTGGATGTTCTATTGTACCACAGTTAGCACCAAAATGAGCCTGTTCGGTGATTCATCATCACCAAGGTAACTCATGGGCGTTCCCTCCCCTACAGTTTACTTGTTGGACACTGCCAATCTCCCGTACCTCTCAAAATCTCTCCAACCTCTCCTAACCCCTTTCCCCAACTCCCCCCTCTATCTCCTCCTTTATTTAGCTATGTATTCTATTTTCTCTCCTTTTCCACTGCACAATAGTTTGCTCTTCATTTTTCATCCAAATTACCTGTTAAATTACCTGATATTTGTACATGTATGAATAACTAAATGTGCCGAGCTACACCAATGAGCAATACAAAAAAAAACAATAAAAGAATCTGTGACTCAAACAAATGTCTGTGAATATATAGTAAATGGATCAGATGTGGTCTGTAAATGTTCATAACTCTAAAGATGTCCATATATAAACAGCAATAGTGATGAATATTTCTTGTTCCTTCACCAAATGCACCACATGCACCACACCAGATATAGGGGTGCTCACCATATTGATAGACCCCAACAAAAGGTCAAATTAGGCACTTCCCTTCTGAACCAAGCGAGGGGGCCCTCAGCTCCAATCGCTCACATCAAACCAGCAGACAGATCTTTATATCACTTCTTTAGTAGGTAAACAATAACCTCCAATCTTTATCGAACTGTGGGCCTCCTCAGTATTGGTTGTCAATACCAGGATCGTTTTATCCAAAAAGAGAAAGCAAACACCATAGCGCGTACCATCCAAACAGAGTATGATTTATTAAAAGAAAATTACTCACATAAAAGCAGTGGTAACACAGCATGGAATCTTTCTATGGAGTGTATGCAGGAGTTTCAAATTATCAATATGACATCAGATGCTCTGCCCACACTACACAATGACACTCGTTGATATTAAGATGACTACCCAAACGTATTAATGGTACCTCTGGATTATCTATCCTGCACTCTGTACTCTGATCTATGACTGTGTCTAAAGCAAAAGTCCTAATAAAAATAACCTTTAAAAACAATATACAAGAGGATACCGTGAATACCATTATAATCAAATAGTTTTACATCAATCCACTGAGCAATGCAAGTAACAAATGGCTGACAGTCTGGCTGTTGCTTGCAAGTAAATGGAAACAAAATACTCTATTCAGAGTGTTACAAGAAAGAGAAAAAGAAGATTTAAATTTAAACTGGAAGTGCGCTATAAGTTGCTTACACCTGATACAGAGGTTATCAGTGCAAAGTGTAAATGAGGAAATCCTACTGAAAGGAATGTTACAAGTATGTACAAGTATCTTCAAATTAATAGTTTTAAAAAATTGGATACCTTTGGTAGGTCCACAATTTGGGATAAAAAAAAAACCTTTATTATGTTAATTGTAAAATAGTTTCCTTATTATTTTTTTTCTCCAGTATCCACGTATGAATTATCATACCTTGGCATATAAGCATTCAGTGTTGATTCTTAAAACTAGATTCTAGTGAATTTGTGGAAGAGAAAAAGTCACTCACAGTAGTATTTTTCTGACTCAAAATGAGAATTCTATCACTGTCTAAAGTTTATTGGAAGCAATTTCTCAGATCTGCACTAGTCATTGTCTACTTGCTCTGGTCACCATTTTCCTTCTTTGGATGCAAAACATGGGTGTGACACCAATTTATTTGTATTTTTTTCATATTCCTTAATGCTCTGTTGGGTATCTGAAATATGCTAATCAAAAGAAACAACCCTAATGGGGCACAAAGGGTCAAGGGATTTCATGATTGATATTCACAAACAAATTGATTAGTTTCAACACTCTACAAAGCCCTATAAAGCAGTTTGCACTTTAAAACTTTCCACACTCCAGCTTGAAGAAATTTGCCAATGTCTCCTGTTTAGAAACACTGAACATACTGCCTAGCAGAGAGGCTACCAAAATACAGAGAAAGCTGGAGATGACGGTACAGAGAAAACTGTTGATTGTAATTAAATGCATGTGGGTCAAATCTTTAAAATTCTCTTATGTATCATATTTATTGATTCAAGATACATAAAATGATTTAGTCAGTGAACTGTGTGTCTGCACTATATTACTTATTTTGACTGAGTAGACAAATTCTATAGTAACCTTAATATTTTAAGATGCTGAACAGAAAAAAGGTTGAAAGTTATATATTTATTAAAAATATATATACAATAATTTTTTTATCATAATTAACCATTTCATCACCAGAGCAATTTTAAAATTTAGTTTTTTGCATACATGTTAAAACCAGAATTTCTGGCTAAAACAATAATGAAACCCAAAAACATTATCAGGGCTATTCACAAAAGAGTGAAGAGCTTGGAGAAGGCGGGAGAAGTGAACAATATAGGACAAAATAGCTGAACTGGAAAGTGAGCTGAATTGGAGAATTTTTCCAAATCAGCTGTTTTGGCCTATATTGTTGACTTATCCTGCCTTCTGCAAACTCTTCACCCTTTTGTGAATAACCCTGTATATATTTTTTGAAAGCAGAGGCCCTGTAGAATAAAAATATGGCAATTAGAATGTTTTATGTCCTACATTTTTTGCACAACTGTTTATTAACCATTTGACGACTGGGGTCTTAAACCCCCTTCCCGTCCAGGCCATTTTTCAGTATTCAGCACTAAAGTATTTTAACTGACATTTAATCAGTTATGCAACACAGTACCAAAATTAATTTTATATAATTTAGATAGAGCTTTCTTTTGGTGATATTTAATCACCACCGTGTTTTTTTTAATTTTTTACTATATAAAGAAAAAAATACAAAAAAAACACACTATGTTATGAAACATTTATTATTACCCAATGTTTTGGTAAAATATAAAAGATGGGGTCACATTAGGTAAATAGATATCAAACATGTCAAACCTTAAAATTGCATGCACCCATGAAAAAAATTACCATACCCAAAATTGGCCATAGGCGATGCTTTAAAATCTTTTACCGCTCATCAATTTACTGTTAACAGTGATTGATGACCCTAGAATTATTGCTCGCACTCCGACATTCCTGGTGATATGTAACATATGTGATGTAATCATCTTTTTCATGTGTAGGCGCACCCAATATGTGTTTGCATTTGCATGTGTGTTTAAGTTTTTGTGTTTTTTTATGTTTTTATATGTGATTTAAGTTTTTAAACTTGCTTTTTTAAAACTTAACTTTATTCGTTATACACATCACTTCCGCTTTCAATGATTGGAGGGAGGATCAGTCGCTGGAAGCATGCTGATCTCCCTCTGATCTCAGTGCAGAGACCTGATGTTCCATAGGAGGGGGGGGCTGCACACTTCCTCCACCATACGTTTGTATGTAACAGCCGTTGCCAGCTGTAAACAATGTTCATATTTGCCACTCATGCACGGGGGACAAGTGTGTAAGTGGGAGTGAGAAAGGACGTTTAACCACTTGAAGTCCGGGGTGTTAAACCCCCTTCCTGTCCAGGCCATTTTTCTAGTATTCACGCTGCAGTACTTTGACTGACATTTATGCAGTCATGCACGCTGTACGGAAAGGATTTTTATATCATTTTTTGGGGGACAGATAGAGCTCTCTTTTGGTCGTATTTAATCACCAGTGGGCTTATTTTATTTATATAAAAAAGTACCAAAAAATTTGAAAAAAAACCCCAGTTTTCCCTACATTATGTTTATAATTAATGTATTAGTACCCGATTTTTTGGTAAAACATAAAAGACGGGGTCACGTCGGGTAAAGAGACACCAAACATGTCAAGCTTTAAAATTGTGCATGCCTGCAAAATTGAAAAAGACTACCATACCCATAACTGGTCATAGGTGACACTTTAAAAGAGAACTATGGGGTAAGTGTTTTTCCCCATAGTTCTCTTTAGGGTCACGGGATGACATATACTAATCTCCTGTGACCCAAAATTGCGATTGTATGTGTTCACTCACATAAAAAACGCCCCCTTAGTACCTCCTTCAATGCCTCCCACTGAATAGGGAGGGGGGTAGGATCTGAGGCATGAACCTCAAGAAAATGGGCAACCCCTTCCAGGATAGTGGAGGAACATCGCGGGTTAGCAAGTAAGGATTTATTCAATTGCCAGGTCCATTCACAGGTGGGTGCCTGAGGGACCTGCAGGGATAGCTTAACTGGGGCATGGTCTGACCATATCATGGGGCCAATGTTACAGGAGGGAACCCAATCCAGCAGGGAATGAGAAACAAAGAAGTAATCCAACCTGCCATAGGATCGGTGGGGTGCAGAGAACCCTCCACACCTCAACCAGGCAAAGGTGTGATAGGCGTCCCCAATTTGTTTTTACAAAGTAAAAGATAAGGCTGTGTTGAGTAAAATTATACTAAATATGTCAAGCCTTAAGCTGCGTGTAGCAGTACTCAAATGATCAATAAGCAAAGCATTAAATGCATTTATAACTCATGAGTTTAGACGAAAGAAACACAGAGGCAGTCCAGTATACTACTGTATGTGGCTTCTTCTTTATCATAATGAGTTAGTCATTCTATAAAAACATAAAGAGAACTTCTCTTATGAATTCACACAAACATGCAATTGATCACTCTGCAGAGGACATACGGGGATTGCTATTCCACAGTGTCCTCCCACTTTCCATCCTGATGCTGTTTGTTGTGGCTGCAAGCTCTCATGAGGAGTGGGAGAGGGTGATCCATATACTATTAGTCTTGTAAGAGTGATAGGGCACAGCCACCCTCATTACTTTTACCTAAAATCCTGCTGATAAAGAGAGAAACAATCTCACAGTACTGCTGCAGCCATGAGATAGTTTTTACCCTTTCAATTTCTAAGGAGCTCAAGTGGTTAGGGACCTGAAAAGTTCACCAAAGTAGAAATAGTAGAAGGTGATGCAAAATGTGCACAAACCGGCTGTTTTTTGTCAGTCAAGATTATTTAAAATGTAAATAGCAGTACAGATATCAGAATAACATATAACAAATAGAAATCATCTCTTAATTGTGTTTACAGCTTTAACATGACTAAAGCAGTAGCATACTATAAATAATCTCTGTACTGCCATTTAAAATAAGCTTGAATAATTAGCCTAATTTAAACATCACATAAACTTTACCTCAATTAATCCTCAAACATCAGGACTGTATGATAAAGTATTTAATAGTAAAGTTTGTTTCATGATTAGTAATACTAAATACTGTATACTTACTTTTCTCTTGCCCCTCTTTCTGCCCCCAAAATTACCTTGTCATTTGGCTGCATGTTTTTCTATTTGCTAATATATGTAGCACGTAAGAAGTGTATCTCCAGTGCATGCACATTACAGATGTTGTGTTTCAAATATATGCAATCTGTATCATATTACATATGATCCAAATAATTAGATGTTAAAGACACCTAAACATTGAATTTCCAACACTGCTCAGTACATATTTTTTTCTATTTTCCCCACTGTTGTTCTGCACAATTTAGATTCAAACTATGCTGGTCCATGTAAATGTTTTTTTTTTCTTTCTGATTTACCTCCTAGTGACCTACATGACTACTCACTTATGTCTTTTGTAATGGACTTCCTACATTCCTACTTCTATGGTCAGCTCCAAACTCTACTGAATGCCCACATCTGTTATACATCTAAATTACCTCCCTTGCTAAACCAATAAACCCCTGTAACTTCCAATAGCACCTTCTCTCTTATGCCACTCAAGTGTATTTATGTAGACAATCATCATTTAATTTATATTCCTGAATTATGTACTTCTGTATCACTATGATCAAATTAATGTATCCAAAAGATAATAAGGCTTATTACCAGTACATTATCTCAGGACTCTGAAATTAAGGTACTGTCCAAAATAATTATTACAGGGGGGCATGACTTAGCGCTTCAACTTGGCAGACCTTTGATCCCTGAGCTCCACTCCAGCTTTGGGATCAGAGTACTCTTACAAATGACCTGCACCAGATAGGTTGTTGAAAGCATTGTGTCCAATCTAGATAAGATAGGTGCATGAATTGACCGCCACAGATGGCGAAGTGCAGGTCAACAGCACCCAAAAATGCTAATATAGTATCGTTTATTGCAAATATTATTACATTGGTCAAAATTGCCAACATTTCTGGACCACACAGGGTCCCTTTCTCGAGGCAACACAGTGACTTGGTCACTGTGTCGCCTTGAGAAAAGGGCTTTGTGCAACCCCAAAACATTGGCAATTTTGACCTATGTGATGTTATTTGCAATAAACGATACTTTATTTACATTTTTGAGTGCTGGTGACCTATCCTCACATCTCTGCACCAGATTGGGACATTATGCACCCAACACCCTGAGGATACCATGAGTGCTTCAGCCAGGAGCATTCCTGACCTGTTCCACTTGCAACATCAGGAACCTTCCAACTAAGAATTTAACATGGTGCCGAGGCCCCAGGCAGACATAGATGAGGAAGAGCAACTTCTGACCTCTAGAACCAAGGCTACCTGTGCCAGCCACTTTTTTACAACACAAGAACAGTTATGCACGCTGATGGTTATCACCCTAATTGTAGCAGACATCAAAACTACACTCTCAGCCACCATCACAGAGATCTGACCTGCAAGTGATGTCCACCAGAATCAATAATGTCATGAAGGCAGGTATGAAGAGGGATGTTGCTATATCCAACTTACACCACTCCAAGGAACTCATACGGAACAATCGTATCCATATAGCTCTCTGCCTCAGGGAACCGCCTGAAGTGCCAGCTAGAGATTCCCTTTCTGTTTATGTGTGACATATCAAGCTCAGACATATAATCTACATATGTTTGTATGATGACTTGCTAGTTGAGCACTTCCTGGAGCTAGTTGTTTAGTTTTTATTTTATTCTTCCGTCTAACTCCACCCTCTCTCTCTCTTTGTTTGTTTTCTCCATAGGTCAACATCTTTCTCTCCTTACTCTATCTCCAGACTCTTTAACACTCATCTAATCCTTTATACCTTACACATCCTGGACTGAAAAATACATTGCTAACCGCACCCAAGATCTTTGGAGACATAGGTCTCCCCAGTATAAGAAGACATAAATCAGCTTGCCTTCTTATACGTAATAGATTCTTACGGTTTGGATATCATGCCTACAAAGATTAGATACAACTTGCCCTCCAGACTTTTCAAAAATTGATTGACCTTTCATAGAAATATTTCCCCTGATCTACTTGGTGATCTCTAAATTCCAAAGAATTACCAAGTAAACCAAGGTAACAACGCAGCTCTCCAGCTCTCCAATGAATGACAAGCCCAGGCTTCCTTCCCAGCCAGTCACCCCACCTTTTACCACACTTGGATACTGACCCTCCTCCCCATTTCAAACACTTGATAAAGGATTCCTCCCAAAAATTCAGCTATGCTAGGTTATGAAACACAATTACAATCACCCCTTTTGAAAATCTCGAGGTTCAGACCCAACTTGATATCTCATATTCCACATATCTCTCCAGATATATTTTGTTCCAATAAAGCCTAGATTTTTGTTCATAGGCCTTCTTTAATTTAAATTTAGTATCTCTAAAATTTCGCTCCACAGTCTTTTTGTTGTGGTCACTTTACAACCTTCTCAACTCAACCATATCTGTCGATGCTTCATTCCATCTTCATTCTAAATGGGAGAGAGATTTGGGTTGCCACTTTTCTGGCAACCAATGGGAACACATATGCACATTGACACACAAATGTTCCATTAACTCGACGATTCAAGAGTAGACATAGAAGCCATTATTAAGATGGTACCTTCCCCAACAGGTTACATAGGATATTCTCAGGGGCTTCCAATACTTGTTGCCATTGTAACTTTGATATCGGCTCAAGTCTCCACATATGGTTGACCTGTCAAAGCATGTTATCATTTTAGACTCAAGCTCATCACTGGACTTCCAGAATTACTGCCACTGCTCACCCCCTAGAACCTCATCGATACCACTTACATGATACTGTAGACTCTTACTTCTTAGAAATACACGTAATCATTGTAGTCAAAACCTTAATTTTTCACCTTTGGATATCTAGTACTCCACTTAGTATATTTGCGGAAATACCAGGTTAATGTTGTCTCAAAAATGAATGACAGAGTCATTGCCCTAGGCAAATTTGATCATGACCGACAAACTTGGTCTCTACACCAATATGCAGAGACCCTAAGTGGAAGCTACTTGAGAGACCTTCAGCATGCACCCTTGCTGACTGCTACTACACTCCTCCTCCCCATCCTCCCTCTCCTTTTCTTCTTTTTCTTTCTCTACACCTCCTACTCATTAGGCTGACAGATGGTATCAACTCTTCTACGTTCAATCACATCTGAGAGTCCCAACCCTCAAGTTACTCTCTATACCCTCACCCCTGTATCCACCTTGTTCCCATCATCTTGGAAAACATTTAGTTTAACACCATTTGTATGTGTTTTCTTTGTATACTGAAATCTCTTATGAAAAATTATTTGTTTCAACACTTTATCCTATGATCTCAATTTCTGTAATGCAAGCAATACCTGCATTGTATCACTGTCAAAGTTACAGAAAAATAGTCATAACATTTACTTTAGTTTACTATTCTATAGTGTCATACACAGGCACTTATCAAATATCTTATGCAACCAATATCTTAGCTCCTATTCTCTTCAAAGTAAAATCTGTAGTTTGTCTTAGGTGACACTAGAACGGTATTTCTAGAGGGAAACATAATATCTTCCTGTTCCTCAGTAGCCGCTACTTTACTTAATGCACAGTTTTCTATGAGTATGCCCAATCTTCACTAAGGCAAGCCATACACGGCTCAAATTCCAGCAAATTCCTGCGGAATCTGTTAGTCTGTGTGTTTGCAGTTCAGGCACCAACTGAGATTAAGGATATTAGAATATTTCTAGATTTAATGGAAATTTCCTTGCCATGATTAGTGCAAACCCAGACAAACTCGATTGGACAAATATCATGTACCATAATGTTTTTACTAAAATATTTTTATTTTAATATTTTATATTTTTAAATATATATAGTTTCTCACAGTTACTGTAGATATCATTCATCCGCCAAAGAGAGATAGAGAGAGAGAGAGAGAGAGAGAATATTCTTATTATACATAATTATGTTTTTTCAACAGTGTGAACAATTACATACTGTATATTGTTGACATTTGTTGCACATAAGGAAGACGGTTTTTCATATTAAGACAACAATGCAATATCTATTTAGGAAGCACAGTTTACTCACATTGTACATATACTGCATTGCACATAGAAATAAATATCAATATTATATATGCTGCAATACAATACAGCTGTCTCGTTTTGCATAATACATTTTAAATTGATCTGGATTTTCTCTCCGTATGCCATCCTCATACATGAAAGTGAATCACTCCAATAAAACCATTCTACTTTTTTATTTAGGCAATCATCCTACAGATAATAGTATGGTTCCTGTTACTACATTTTCCCAATATTAAACACCTCTAAAGTACATATGTCAAACCACATGCAGTCAGTAACATGAAGGTCAGCCCTTCATGAGAAAGTAACTTATATTGTCTTTGTCTTCCAGTTCATGACAAATCTGAATAGGTCCTCCATTTTATAAAACACATTGTTGCATATGAAAAACAGGCTAGAATGAGTTTATCTGTAAAAAATAAGTCAAGGCAACTGGACTTGCTGTATTTTTCTTGAAGACGTTTCACTGGTCATCTGACCAGCTTTCTCAATTCAAAACTAAGGATGATAGTTCACAGCTGGCTGAAAATATTGCTATATTCATTTTACATATTATTATGGTTGGACAGTTCTGCAGTGTTCTATACCTTGCTATTATTCTTAGCAGTCAGAACAATGAAAGAAACAAATAACACCTGTCTTTTGACAATGATATCCTTGGAACATAAACAGCAACAGGCTGAAATATTCTGCATAGAACATTTTAGGTACATTAGTCACATATACTTATTTAAATGCTTCGAATGTGCTATATTTAACATGATGGTGCTCATGATCGTTTGTGTATATTCTCATTAAGAATCAGTCATTAACAAATTAAATAGAAAGACACAAGTTTGTGCCAGCAACAAATTACTTAACAAAATGATCAAAAAGAAATACACACACACACACACATATATATACACTGAGTGGCCAGATTATTATGACCACCCCATCAATACTTTGTTGGGCCACAAGATGACTCCACGAGATGGCTTTGTTGGGCCACCTCGTGACTCCACGAGATGTTGAAAGGTGATGCGAGGAATCTGACACTGCACTGTTGCCTTTCTGTTGTCTTGTACCAGTCTTGCCACTCTCCGTTCTGCCCTAACATTGACTAGTAGCTGACGGCCACAATTCGCACGTTCAGACCCAGATTTTCGGCTGACAGTCCAGTCTTTAAACACTTTAACAACAGTGGCTCTTGAACATTTAACGAATTCTGCTGTTTTGCTGATACTCGCTCCATGGCTCGCACCAACAATCATCCCACGTTCAAAAGCTGTTAAATTGCATTGTTTACCCATATCTTCAAAAAAAAATCACTTCTACTGTCGTGGTAAACAACCTGCTTCCCTATTTATAATGGTCTGGCCCTCTAGCAACTTCAGCGCGAAATTATAGCTAATTTAATAATCTGGCCACTCAGTGTATACAGTATCTATCTATCTATCTATCTATCTATCTATCTATCTATCTATCTATCTATCTATCTAATGATAGATAGATAGATAGATAGATAGATAGATAGATAGATAGATAGATATAACTCTTGATTCTATCAAAAGACTGAAATATAAAACTGAAGTTATTTAAAATTGAATATTAACCACTTGAAGACCGTGGTGTTAAACTCCCTTCCTGTTCAGGCTATTTTTCAGTATTCAGCGCTGAGGTACTTTAACTGACATTTATTGAGTCATACAATGCTGTACCAAAACTAATTTTATATAGTTTTTTTTGGGACAGATAGAGCTTTCTTTTGGTGGTATTAATTTACCACAGGTTTTTGTTTTTTTTTAATATAAAAAAGTTGTGAAAAGTTTCAAAAAGAAAATGTTTTCCCTAAGCTATGTCATGAAACATTTATTATTGCTAATTTTTTGATCAATATAAAAGACGGGGTCCCGTTGGGTAAATAGACACCAAACATATCAAGCCTTAAAACCTGTGCCTGCAAAATTTCTAAATCTACAATACCCAGAAATGGCCATAGGCGACGCTTTAAAAGCTGTTACCACTCATCAATTTAGTGTTATCAGTGATTGGTGGCCTAGAATTATTGCTCACACTCTGATGTTTGTGGTGATATGTAACATGTGTGACGCAATTGTCGTTTTTTCACTTAGGTACACCAACGCGTGTTTGCATTTGTATGTGTCTGTACATGGGGACAGGGGACTTTAAACATGTTTTTGTGGGTTTTTTTTGTTTTTTATATGTGACTTTCATTTGTTTTAAACCTTTTTTACACTTAACTTTGCTACACTTAGCTAAACAGCCCCCCATGTGATAGCAAATATACAGTGAAAGGTCTTCCTTATGGAGACACCAGAAGTCTATTAGACCCCTAATGTCACCTAGGGACCCCAGAGAAGCTGATGAAGCAAAGATCTGCTTCCCCAGCTTTTTCTCTGGCTACTGAAGCTGGAGAAATGACAGGCTGCAGGAGGACGTGATGTAATACACATCACTTTCCTATTCAGAGATCAGAGGGGAGATCAGCAGGTGAAAGTGTGCTGCGCTCCCTCCACTCTCAATTCAGAGAGCCACCGTGCCTGTCCCTCGAGGGACATCAGAGCCTAGGATAGCTGGCAACAATGGAGGGTGGCGCGCACTTGCATGCAAGGAGCAGAAAAGGACAATTAGAAAACGCCCACCCGCATTCAAGAGTTACCTGTCCAGATGGGACGGGGTTAAAATAATAATGTGACTGCATAAACTGCTAAGCACTGGGTAGGTCATTTCGAGAGCTGAATAAAAATGTAAGCTTTCTTTTTTTGGGAATTCCGATCCAAATTTCAATTCGGTTCGAGTTTCGGATTTGGACGAAATCCGAATTTTGTTAGTTTATTACGAATATTCACTGCGAGTAAAAGAGAAAACCATATACAGATTTAAATACTAAAGCTGAATCTCCTAGACCTGAATGCCATTCGGCATCTGAATTTCCAAATTGCATTCGGGAGCATGCTCTGCTTGTTCGGCTGAGCCGAAGTGCAGAAGGAGTTCGACTCAGCCGATCCAACATTTGGATCAGCTGAGCCGAAGCTTCGAGAGCTCACTTACTGACGTTCGCCCCTATTCTCATAGGAGCCGAACGGCAGTAAGTGAATAGCCCAATGCCGGCAAGCGACATAATAGCCGAATGCCGCCAACCTCTGAGGTAGAAAGCAGAATGGAAAAAAGTTAAATAAAAAAATTTGAAAAATTGTTTAAAAAATGTCAAAAATAGGAACATTTCAAAAAAAGAAAAATATTTGAAAGAAAATAAAAAAATATTAATAAAAAATGATGCACGCCAACCGCACGCAACAAACTCCCACCGCATCATGTCATGGCTGACTCCACCCAGTTGTTGTTTAATGACAGATCAGCGTCCCCTGGTTTCAACTGGTTCTGCCCAGCTGTCACTAGTGTGGGTAAAGGTCGCCCCCACAGCTGACCTTTCTCCACATTTTGCCTGTCACTACGGCTCAGCCGAGCCAAAGCATATGCTTTCGGCTCGGCTATTGTATGGGCTATTGTGAATAGCCCATACAGCAGCCCTTTGGTTCGACTGATGAGGCAGCCAAAGGATTAGCCGAAGCTATGGTTGAATCGGCTCATTAGTGAATAACCCTCTAACTGTCCCAGATAGATCTAACTGTGCTTAGAAATAACAATGACCAAGCCCTACTACTTCAGTCTAGACACCAACTTCCTAATCCACAATGTAGCTGAAAGCACAACTCAAAGAATAAATAATGTGGAAAGACAACACAGCAGTATAATGCACTTTTATTTAATGTATTTAAACGTATGTTATTGTATTGTGCTTTTTATGTGTCCTTTTCTCTTTCCTTCACATTGCTTTGCTAGCAATTTTAAGGATTAAAAATGTTCTGTCTGCTGTCGCCAAACAAATTCTCTCAAATTTCCTTTTGAGAGCTCACTTTTTGGCTTTGTCATTTATTTTCATAAAGCACAGTAAAGAGAGCCTGTCTAAACAATTTTAAGGAAAGCCTATACCCGTAAAGAAGAAAAAGAGATATCATACCTGTAACCACTAAACGCCACTCCATTGCCGAGAAATGGTCCCCTGCTCAGAAACTGATATCTTTTGAAGTGTCAATCACTAGGACTCAGCAGTTACATGAAGGTCGGCAGAAGGAACCAGTGAGTTCTGGGAGAGAAACAACAAGAGGAAACATGACAAGTACTGTGCAATATCAATGTATACAGAGAAGGAACAGATACTGATAAAAACACAGCATACAGGACAACATAAGGGGTACTGTGCAGCGTCCATACATATAAAATAAGAATAGATAAGAATAGATACTGAGCATTACATCCAGCAAATACAAAAAGTGGAGTGTTAATGTAAAGCATCAATAAACACAAAATGAGATCGGTTGTAATTTTATACTTGACAGGAAATTCAGGCAAGCCAAGCTGAGTGAGTTGGAGCCAGGTGTGTGGAAACATGATAACTGTAAGTGATTGGGGAAAAAATTTAAGGAAATATTTTGCTGAGCAATGTCAATTTGATCTGGATTCATTATTGAAAAACGTTTTAAACCATTTTAAACCCAGGATACAGGGTTTAAAAATAACAATAACAGATACAAAGAATTACACCCAGGATGCAGAAGATGTAAAGCAGCAATGTGCAACATTTACATTACATACAACTATATGTTATATGTTTTATAACAAAATTATATCCAGTGTGTACACTGAAAGCAAAACAAAACCAGAAAATATATAAGCGCACTACTGTTGATATGATGAAGAGGAATAATTAATAATAATTAAATTCGGTGTGCGGTCTCATTTAACAGGGAGAGGAACCCTGTGCCTAGAATGATCAAAAACCACAAGAAAAGGAGGTGGTGTGAGTAATAAAAAAACAAAAACAAAATATATACGTGAGAACAGATACAAGGACTCACTGTTGGATGAAGGCAATGGTAATCCTTTGATGTAAAAGGAGGCGTTTCAGTCATCCATGTGGAGTGTTAGCTGGAACAGGGTTTTTTTATGTGAAAGAATACTTAATGACAGGGTGTGTAGATAGGAAACTAGCGAGCCTACTTCGATGGTTTTACCAATGTAGCAAGGGTAACAATTGTGACAAAAAAGTTACACAAGCTCAGCATGCCAGGCTGAGCCATGGCGGCTATACAGGGAGCGTTCATGCTGCCAGGCACTTCCAGCTCATAATTGTTCAGCAAGGAATGAAGAAACAATGAAGGAGGTGTTCACAGTGATGAATAATCCTTAATGTAACCAGGATAGATGTTCTCCGAACGGCTATGCATTTTGAGGCTCTGCCTCTTTGTCAAGCATGGGTAGATAGTGCAGCCATACAGCGGGTTACTCCGCCCAGCTGTCAGATTCAAAAGCGTTCTCTTTTCCCGCTAATCCTTCTGTATTTCACTTTTTTTTAAAACCCGTTCCAGCTATCACTCCACAGTAACCCGCTGTATGGCTGCACTATCTATCCATGCTTGACAAAGAGGCAGAGCCTCGAAATGCGTAGCCGCTTGGCGAACATCTATCCTGGTTACATTAAGGATTATTCATCACTGTGAACACCTCCTTCATTGTTTCTTCGTTCCTTGCTGAACAATTATGAGCTGGAAGTGCCTGGCAGCACGAACGCTCCCTGTACAGCCTTAGCTTGTTTAACTTTTTTGTCACAATTGTTACCCTTGCTACATTGGCGAAACCATCGAAGTAGGCTCGCTAGTTTCCTATCTACACACCCTGTCATTAAGTATTCTTTCTAGGGTTGCACAGATACCAAGTACAGTACTCGGTACAAGTACGAGTACATGTGCCGATACTTTTGAGCTCCAAGACTACACTACAGAAAAATTCAACAATTAGGAGGCAGCTGTCATTTGTAAGGAGCACACGGAGCTCCTGGGATTTGTACATCTCTGTTTTAATGTATGATTTTGTTTTTTATAAATATAAATAAAGGGATGCACAGATACCAGTTTTGCGAGTACGAGTACTGGTACTTGCCGAGTACTTACAAGTACGAGTACTGATACATTTTTGTTTATAGTTATGTGACAGTTTTTCTAAAACAATACAGACTAATGATTTCAGGACAGTGATGGAGTGCCAGAGCCAGGTCCCAGCTGCAACCGTTGCAACCCTGGTAGTTCTCATGAAAATGCCAAGTATCTGCACTGGTACTCGAAAAGTATCTGTGCATCCCTAATTCTTTCACATAAAAAAAACCCAGTTCCAGCTAACACTCCACATGAATGACTGAACGCCTCCTTTTACATCAAAGGATTAACATTGCCTTCATCCAACAGTGAGTCCTTGTATCTGTTCTCACGTATATATAATTTTTTTTATTACTCACACCACTAAGAGTAATTTCCCAGGTAGTAGCGCTCCTTTTCTTGTGGTTTTTGTACACTGAAAGAAGTAGTGTATGTAATATCCATATGTTCTCAACCTTTTAGAAACAGTATTGAAAGCAACAAAATACATATTCACTGCATTTCACACATATAAACATATCAGGGCTGTCTTACAAAATATGGGTCACCTGCCAATTCTACAAGAAAGAGGTCTTTGATGATAATGAGAAATCAATGGAGATTTGCAAATCTTTCAGAGAGACCAGATGATAGGGATCGTACACACGGAGACTCCCCGGATTTTAGAGTTGACATGGCTACATTTTAGGAGGCCTGCTGTCTGCCTTCTCTCTTTTTAAGTTTGTATTGCATGCTAAGCCCCTCTATCATGTATTGGTCATAGTAAAAATAATAATGTGCAAGAATATTGTTCATTTAGTTTTTTAAGATGTATGATGAACATTTTATCAACAACAGTTTTGTTATTTTTTTTTCCTAATTCTTTTTTTTATTATATGACTGACTTGAGAAGGTATTTCCATAGCTCAGGGCTTGGTGTCATAGTGAAAATACTTTGATGACTTCCCAGCACTCCCCAAAGCCCCCACGGAGTCTTCAACATCTGTTACATCTATTTGTCTCATCCACTACAAAGACCCTACTGCCTGGTTTAGTTTTCAGATATTTGTCTTTCAGTTTTCATAGAAGTGTTACCAGTTTGTTTTTTACAAGATGTGATGAAGTAAACAACTAGGAAAATCGCAGTATCTATTTACTATTAAAATAAATGGTTATCTTGGCAGTTTTAAGCAAAGTGACATTTGAAAATCTATTTGAAAAGGTCATACCATGTGGAATGAAATGCCCTGAATAACACAAACACCTGAAAGCTCTCACAGATCAAAACCATTAGTTATGTGCTGGTTATAAGCTGAAAAAACACATTGAACCATATGGTTATTGCCTGGTTAGCAGTTTAAATTTGCATTCTTACACAATATATAATAAGGCAAAGGACAATATACAAAGTATAAATATTTAACAACCAATTCTGAATGAAATTCATGCTTAATTGTTTCTTCAACTCCTAACGCATATGTATAGCCAAGATGTTTCAAGTTATAGATAGAGTAGGGAAGGTTTAATAGAGAACTATAGAGTTGTCAGGGTCGTGCCCGGCGCATCCGCCCCTTCAGCGCCGCGTCGCCTCTGCTGTGACGTCACGCGGGGTCACGCCCCCTGACCGCGGCTTCCCCTTATAACCGCTGCGGAGACACACACTCGGCGTTCTGTCAATGTGGAACGTCGAGCGTTGTCTCCGCGCATACCACTGAACCCTACAGACCCCGGATATCTTGTTCTGCCGTGGATGTCCAGAGGGACACTCAGCCTTCTTCAACCAGCCACTCAGCCTCCTCCAACCAGCCACTCAGACTCCTCCTAACCATCCTCTGAACCCTGCAGGACGAAAGGGTCTCCTCTCCACAACCAGCCCAACCGCAAGTATTGGTGCACATTATATGTGCATATGAACTGCTCGCACTACTAAACCAAAGTGATTGCATCTGCTTGTGGAATACTGCCTGCATAAATAACTTGCTGCTAAGGAGAACTGCTTGTACTGCTAAACCATAGTGATTGCATCTGCTTGTGGGATACTGCCTGCCTAAATTACATACTGCTAAAGAGAACTGCTTGTACTGCTAAAACCATAGTGATTGCATCTGCTTGTGGCATACTGCTCCTTAAATAACTATAGGCTGGGACTGCTTAATAGGATTGTCCAGTGGCTGACGTTTGAAGTTGTCTTATAACACACCGCTGGTAAAGTAGATAGAGCTTGTACTGCTACGTTAGAGATTGCTAAGTTAAAGTGGAATTCTGCTACTACACAACCAGTAGGGAACTACAGTCCCATCACGCCCCACGGGTAGTCTGACAAAACCCCGTAGTCACCCTGGTACTAAGCCCTGCTTCTTAAACGCCTGGGATACATGATGTGGAACAGTTCCCTCTCGCACTTGATGTATTAGGGAACCGTCTAAACTGATCCAATCCCATAGGCCCTCTCCATAACAGTTCCGCAGCTGTGATCCAGTCCGGTACCCTTTGCTGAATCGTGACAAGAGTACACCTTTTTGGTATTCTTGATGCATCCAAAATGTTTCCCGAATGTCATTTGGAATGGAACAAAAGAGCAGAAAGTTGTGTGTCATTCTGTAATATGTGCTCCAAGATGGAGGCTCTGATAGCTATTTTATCATTCTGTAACAGCTCTCTACTTCTTTGTTGACATTCGGGAGCATCCCGAATGTCATCAAAGAGGCAGAAAGCTATCACCAAATATCAACAAAGTAGCAGAGAGCTGTTACAGAATACAGAAAAGTGTTTAACGGTTGACGGACCACAGAAACTATAAAAAAACAACATGTGGGACCCCGCCCAATTCAAGCCTTTAGATCTGGTAGCAGAAGCCTGGCAGAGCAGGAAAGGGGGGAGTGTGTGCCCTCCCTCCTGCACCACACCAGGCCACATGCCATCGGCATAGGAGGGTGCCTTGCCAGGGGGGCACAGTTGCTTTCACTTTGTTATAATACCACTAACAGTTGACCGTGGAATATTAGTAGCAAGGAAATTTCACGGATGGACTTATTGCACAGGTGGCAACCTATAACGGTACCACACTTGAATTCACTGAGCTCCTGAGAGCGACCCTTTCTTTCACAAATGTTTGCAGAAGCAGTCTGCATGCCTAGGTGCTTGAATTTATACACCTGTGGCCGTGTAGCAGCTGCATCCCAGCCTTACATCACCAAGTGCAATGCAAAACGTTGGATGCAGTGGTGTAAAGCACGCCGCCACTGGACTGCAGAGAAGTGGAGACGTGTTCTCTGGAGTGACGAATCACGCTTCTCTGTCTGTCAATCCGATGGACGTGTCTGGGTTTGGCGGTTGCCAGGAGAACGCTACTTGCCTGATTGCATTGTGCCAATTGTAACGTTTTGTCGAAGGGGGATTATGGTGTGGGGTTGTTTTTCAGGGGTTGGGCTTGGCCCCTTAGTTCTAGTGAAGGGAACTCATAAGAAATCAGCCTACCAAGACATTTTGGACAATTTCATGCTCCCAACTTTGTGGGAAGAGTTTGGGGATGGCCCCTACCTGTTCCAACATGACTTCACACCAGTGCACAAAGCAAGGTCCTGTCAGAGCACAATGAAAACCAGACAAGCATTCCCTCCCGGAAATAATGACCCCCTCTTTTCAACATGGACGGACTCTGACTGCTTGCGCCTAGAACACGTCCTCCAAGGGACCTCACTCTGCCCTCTCCAGGCTCTGAGGGACAAGTGGGGCACCCATTCGATGGACTTCTGGAGATACAGACAACTACAACATTTTGTTATGTCTCTCCCGAAGCCACTACGAGTGAGAGGTAACTTCTTGCCCTTTGAATCATTATTGGGGTCACCGACTCCCACAAGCCATGGTCTCTCTGTCATATACAAGATTTTGTCGGGAATTACTGGTGACCAGCCCCCGCCATACCTTGGGAAATGGGAACAGGAATTTCGAACACCCTTATCCCCCTCTCAAAGGTCCAAGGTGCTGCATATGTGCTCCTCTGCCTCCCCGGATAGCTACATGACGGAAGTCAACTTCAATCTTCTCGCGAGGTGGTATCAGGTACCTACCATCACCCATGCCATCAACCGGGCAAACTCCCCGCTGTGTTGGAGATCATGCGGAGCTCAAGGCACGTATGCTCACTTATGGTGGGATTGCCCGCACATACAACAGTTCTGGGGGGACGTCACCCGTCTCATTTCCACCATTAGCGGTATACCTACACACTTGGACCCCTGGCTGTGCCTCTTCCATCTTAACCCCCTTTCAATGCGCTCATATAAGAGATCGGTAATTCCCTTTATGCTCAATGCAGCGAAAGCTCTTATCCCCACACACTGGCGCTCAAACCAAACACCCACGGTGGCAGAGTGGTTGATACGGTGGATCATTTGCGTCTGATGAAAGAACTCCATCACTCTAATAAGGACACATATAGCACTTTTTACACGACCTGAGCAAGATGGCTGCACTTTAAAACTCAGGATGAATATATCTCAATGCTATCCGCGTGATATGGTCTGCTTTAAAACCTGTTATTTTATTTTTCCTATTAGTAACTCTGTAAAACTGGCCATTGTCTCTTACCCTAACACACTACGCTTCCGATAAAATTATTGTCAAGTTCCATTGAGAGGTTCCATCACTGTATTGTTATGCGCTGTTTGGCCACATGCCCGAATGCACATATTGCGCCACGCTTACTCAAAGGCCCCCCCCCCCTTTACCCTGGATATCGTATGTAGTGTTATTGTCTTAATGTATGCTCACTGTATTGTATGTATGTCTTTTGTTATATTCTGAAAACCTTCAATAAACATTTTAATATGGAAAAAAAAAACAGACAAGCAAAAGGTGCTAGTTAAAATATTTATTAAGAACAGTGTCCACAGGAGCAAGCAGAATCATAAACTGAAACAAGTCAGAGTCAGGAGCCTGAGTGTGTAGTCGTCCAAGCCAGGTCAGCAACACAGAGATCAGCATCGTCAGGAACAAGCCAGGAGCAGGAGCCAGGAAATCAGCATTGTCAGGAACAAGCAAGGAGCAGGAGACGGAGGAGAACATCAGCCAGAATCGGGTCATACACAGAATTAGGATACTTAGAGCAGCATGAATGCACTAGCAGGAAGACCATGCAAGGGCAAGGTCAGACTGGACTGAGTGGTTCATATATAGTGAGTGGGGTGACATCATCACTCAGAGACAGGAAACTCCAATCTGACTCTCTCAGATGATGCTCTCCTTTCTGGCCATAAGAGGGAGCCTGGGAGTAGTGAGCAACGTTCCAGAGTCTGCTTAGGCAAAGAAGGAAACACAGGTGAGTAAAATGGCAGCCAAGCCAGAATGCTGCAAAGCAGTAAAGTCAGGGTGGAACCCTGCAGGTCCATAAAAGACATGGATGAGTGAGTTTGGGGTGGAGGAACTTGACTGGCCTGCACAGAGTCCTGACCTCAACCCGATAGAACACCTTTGGGATGAATTAGAGCAGAGACTGTGAACCAGGCCTTCTCGTCCAACATCAGTACCTGACCTCACAAATGCGCTTTTAGAAAAATGGTCAAACATTCCCATTAACACACCCCTAAACCTTGTGGACAGCCTCCCTAGAAGAGTTGAAGCTGTTATAGCTGGAAAGGGTGGGCCAACTCAATATTGAACCCTACGGACTAAGACTGGGATACCATTAGAGTTCATGTGCTTGTAAAGGCAGGCGTCCCAATACTTTTGGTAATATAGTGTGTATATAAAATATATGTATAGTATGGAAGCACAGATATCAGTTCAGATACCAGTGCTGATACTTGGCATTTTCACAAGAACTACCAGGGTTGTAGAGGTTGCAGCTGTGACTGGGCACTGGTGCTCCACTACTGTCTTATCATTAGTCTGTATTGTTTTAGA
>NW_017306628.1:1252164-1263272 GCF_000935625.1 Nanorana parkeri | reverse complement strand
TGGTGCATCCCCAATATATATATATAGATATATATATCTATATATCTATATATATATATCTATATATGTATATATAGATATATAACAAATTATACATTAAAGCAGGGATGCACAGGAGCCCTGTAGCCAAAGCTCCATAAAAATGAGGTTGTAGCCTATGCTGTAACAACTTTGTTTACTCAAAAATATAACATCAGTTGGTAACGATTTTGCACTATTAATGCTCATAAGGTGCCCCTTTAGCCACACTGTTATTTTAAATTGGCACGTTAGAAACTCTGTTCAACCACAGCATGGCTTTACAATGACACTTGCCATGAGTGGCTGTGATGGGTCATGGTGGTATTTTTACTGGAACCAACATCTTTCAACAGCAGCCAAGGAACAGCGATAAATTTGTGATCATACAACAGATGTTGGGTTTTGTATGAGAAGTTCCATTCTGTCATCTCTGACTTAAACAGGATTTCCTGTGAGCTCCATTTTGACCGTGATGTCCCCCCACCAAAAAAAGTATACAAGAACAAACTAAAAACAGATGTTTAACATAAAAGTAAGCATCATCAAAAGACCATGGCCTTTAAGTTCTGCGCCAACTAATAAAACAATTTAATGTTTTATACTGTCACCTTTTGGAACTATTTAGTATACAGTATTTCAGATTGACATTATCTGGATATATTTCAGATAAACATTATTTTGGAACTATTCAGTATATTGGAAATAAATATTGTATTTGTTTAATGGATCTAAATTATACATTACCCAAAACCATATTAAGTCTATTATCCATTTTTACATAATTAATCAATTAACTCTAATAATAGACCCAACATAATATTGTTTTAATCATTATCAGGACACAGATGTGCTAAGCATATCAAATTGCTACATGATAATTGAATGTAAATGTGTTAATTATTTTCTAAGACTAGTTGTTTAAAAAATGTACTTGTTTTCATCATTATACTTTCCTTTATGCAAATCTGTTACAGATGTTTAATAGGAGTCCCAACGACCTATTCCACTCTTTTTAGAGAGACTCTTGCATGACTTTAATTAAAGAAAACCGCTTATCATGCAGTCTTCCTATGATTAGACTTTCTGTGATATTTTATTTACCCCAAAATATTATCTGTTTTAGTAACCATTGAAATCAGTATAAAAACACTAAATGCACTGCTGGAATAAGCAGACTGTTTTACACAGCCATCTGTGAACCAAGTGTATAGGCTATCAAACTTTTACATCTATTACAGTGAGCCTTCGTCACCTTCGCTACATGATAGTGCAATAAAGATGACATACTAATTCAATGGCTTGTAATTCTAGGAAAACAAAGAACCAAACTGTAGCTTCTTTTGTGTTTTAGTGTCATATCATTGAAGCCAGCTATGCAAACATAGCACTGGGAGGTTTTTATGACTTCAGTTGAATGGAGATCGTACCTTGGTGTTGCTTTTAATGATTCTTGGCACCATAATTTTGGCTGCTCACTGCTAGCCATTGCCTTTGTGTCTAGTTCCTGTGTCAGCAGAAGCTAATTGTTCCAATAATGTTTATCATGGGCATCCACCAGGGAGCTGTATATGTGAAGATAAGCTACAAAGCTCATGAACATTATCTCCTTTATCATTACACAATGATCTCCCTTGTTCCATATACTAGTATTGTGCAAAAGGTAATGGCTTCTTTTTCACATACATATTGTAAAATCAGTAAGCATTAAATGAAAGAAAACATATTTTATAGGCATTCAGAGTAAAGGAAGTGATAGATAGATAGATAGAACATGTATTTACTCTACATGCAGCTGAAATATATAATTAGCTGTTCTCCGCTATGTTCATGTTGTTGAAGATGTTGATTAAGGATTAGGAGCTTCTCACTCTGGTTGAGCTGCAGGATGGCACACAAAAGGTATTTTCTGATCTGCAGGCTTAAGGCCCGGTTCACACCTGGGCGTTTTGCAGCGCGTTCCTACGCCCTGTAAAACGCTCAACATGTGAAAACTAATGATTGCCTATGGGCATGGTTCCCACCTGAAGGTTTTACAGCACGTAGGAACGCGCTGCAAAACGCACTACGCCCAAAGAAGTACAGGAGCTTCTTTGGGGCGTTTTGCCGCGCGTTTACATTGGTATTCCCGAGTGTGGGTCGGGGTTAACAAAGCGGTAACCTAGAGCCACACTCGGGAATACAGCGTACAGGTCTTACCTTGTCCGCGATCCCCGATGTGTCCTCCGGCGGCTGCCGACTTCTGGGTTTTTTAAAATAGAGAAAATAAAGGAAAAAACAAAAAAAATCATACCGCGCGTTTCACTGAATAGAAAAACGCACAAAAAAACGCGGAAAAAAAACCAGCTGAAAAAATACGCTCAGGTGTGAGGGAAGGTGAGTGCTTGATCACCACAGAGCCCGCACTGGGCATCACAGAGCCTGAACTGGGTGCGACAGAGCCCGCACTGGACGCCACCAGAAAGTCCCACTAGCCACCTGAGAGCCCACATAGCCTCCTGAGAGCCCACACAGATACTAGCATTGGTGCATCACTAAATTTTACGGTTGGGGTCACCACAGCTTGGCAAATTATACCAAGCGGTCCCGGCCCTAGAAAGGTTGAGAACCACTGCTTTAGAGTATTTTAAGGGTACACTTTAAGGGTTGGATTAAGGAATAAGGTAAGGTTAAGGAGTCTATTTATAAAAAAAATTACAGAGCCATTCACTCTGCAAATCTCTGGTTAAAATCAGGGGTTATGGTTAAGCTTTAGAAAGTTTAGAGTATTTTAAGGGTAAACTTTAAGGGTTGGATTAAGGAATAAGGTAAGGTTAAGGAGTCTATTTCTAAAAGAATTACAGACCCATTCACCCTGCAAATCTCTGAGAATGTTCATTCTGTGTAAAAATGTACGTTCTTTGTTTATTTTTTTCAGGTTAAATATAATGTTATATAATACCACTTATTTCCTATGCTCCTCACCTTCAGTTAATGCCCAGAATGTGGTATTAGATTATACTACATTTAACCTGAAAAGAAAATATACAAAGAAAGTACATTTTTGCCTCTTATTTGCAAAGAATAAACATTATCAGCAATTTACAGGGTGAGTGGCTCTGCTAACTGTTTATAAATAGACCCCTAAGTTTTAGTTTCAGGTTGTGTTAAGGCTTAAAGGAGAACTATGGGGTCAGTGTTTTTCCCCATAGTTCTCCTTAGGGTAACGGGAGGACACAAACTAGCATCCTCCCGTTACCCTAAGCTCAGTATACCGCGAGCTACAGCTCGCGGTATACTGAGACGCCGCAGCCGGAGCGGATGCCGACCTGGACGTCGGGATCCGCCCAGCTGCGTGAGTGACAGCTGGCTCTGCCTATCTAGAGGCAGAGCCAGCTGTACCCGCCCCCTCCCCCGTCCGTTCCGCCAGTCAGCGCTGGCAGATCGGAGCGGGGAGAGGGGAATCCAGCCCCTCCCCCTGTCACGGCAGAGAGCCGTGACAGGATCGAGAGGTGAGCGAACCCGGTATGTGTTCGCTCACCTCCCGATCTACTGAGCCGACCTGTGACAGTCTCATTGTCACAGGTCGGCTAGAACTATGAGGTGAGTGGAAATCAGTCATCTCATAGTTCTCCTTTAAGGCAACCCTGAAGACTCACATCCTTACATAATCAAGTGCTATCAGAAAATATCAGATAGCTCCAAGTGCTTACATGACTGTTCCTTACTCAGTCCAATCACTTCTGTTGTCCATATCTTCCTATTTTCTAATCATGCCTTTTGACTTAGTACTGTGATGGGCAGAAAGGCTTAGCAGATGGAAAGAGTCAGGCCCCTGACCAAACAACCTAAGACCAAAGAATATTTCAGTGCACTTGAACATTATGCACACTAGGAGTACTTTCACTAAGGAAGGATCTGGTGTGCTGGGTATCTTGATGTGCTTGCAGTGTAAAATTAGGGAAGTATGGGAGAATTCTGATCTCTATTAAGTGTATATAAACCATTTTGGTCTGTTCAATATATAACTGGAAACATGTTGTCATATCTGTATCATAAGTGCAACCAAATACCTTTTTATCTTAACAGAAATCTAGTGAGGTCCTCCATAGATACAGTACAGCATTGTCCCCCGGGACAAGAAGTGTCCTAATGCCACCTCATCAAAGCACTGGTAATTTGCAAAATCTCACATTTTTGTTCTTGGGTTCAGTGGTTCCCAACCCAGGGGTTTGCACCAGTATTTTTAGGGGTGCATGTAAAAAAATCTATAATGGTGATCTGGTAATGCTGGCATTTTATTCATACACCACCTCTTTATTTTTTATAATAAAATCTCTGGCCAAATGTTTGTAAAGTGCCGTCAAAGTGTTATTTAGAGCCTGCCTGTCACTGACTGGCACCTAGAGAGGAAAATGAATGAGGGAGGCGAGGAGTGAAGGAACTGAAGTTGGCAGACCTGGCGACTTAAATTAAATTGTACAGATTGGGAGACTATATTCATGTCCATGGATATTATAATATGTGCATGCCTATTTGTTAAAATAGAATTTGGCTAGGAGATCACCATAAAGCTACATGTTGCCTTCATGTGCTTGCCTTCAGAAAGATCATCTCCCCCTTGTGGCTCTTGGGAAAGTACAGCAGGGAACCCATAGCATTTCACTCTCCATAAATGATTACTGTGCACAATGCAAGCCATATTATATAGAATCTGCTGGTATAGCATGCTTACATGTCATGGTGTGCACGGATCATAACAAGCAAAATGTTAATGCCACAACTACTGCTTCTTGTTTAAATTATTACTATGCTTCATCAATGCAATTGCTATAATTGCTTCCTATAGCCCGTATACACCCATAATCTTGTATTGCTGATTGCTTGTCCATTGAAGTTTCTGTGTAGTAAATGAAAGCCACACCATTTGACTGTTCATTACTTAAGCAGATCTAAATATCATTATTTTTTGTTTTCTTGGGTTTAATTTGCACATTGATTTGATATGTGTGGGCATATTTATAGTGCTGTCAGTAAGCTACTGATTGTATAGCTGTGGACATGTTTATTGTAGTGTAGGTATGCTTCTGTTTGAATATCTGTGGACATGTTTATAGTGGTTTCAGTACGGTACTGACTTGCATATTGGGGGGATGGGGGTACAATTTATGGAAATGGGTTGCCAACAGATACACAAATCCCACAAAAAATGTTGGGAACCACTTCTCTATGTGTTAGAGGTATAAGTGTTAAGGGTAATTTTGAGGTGTTAAGTTAAGTTTTAGGTTTTCAATGAGGAGAGGGTTGGGTGTTAGAGTCAACCTAAAGTATATTTAAAACCTATTTAAAAGAAAAACTGAACATTTTTATAGTTGTGGATCAAGTGGTGATGGGTTACAATACCTGTCAGTTTTTATGCTCAGCTGTTTTCTTGCAAGGGAGGCTCCCTCTTTCTATGTGTTCTGGGCGAATCCAAAGTTTTGAGGGTTTTTTAGATTTTTGTTCTCTCCTCCAATTGGAAAAGAAAAAAAAAGCTTTGGCTTGAGGTATATTTTAAAGATGAACTCCAACCTTTTTTTGTTTTGCACACCACCTGTAGAAAGTCCTCTCCTGTTTTGAAACTGAATACTTTCAATTGCCTGCAATCTTGCATTTCCACATTATTACCCTTTGGATCTGAAGCAGCTATCTTGAGCCTACCTTTACTTTCTGGTGACCTCCATTATTCATCAATCACTTCTCCCCCTGATCCATACCATCTACAACCCCCTGCATCCCTTTATATGTGCCTACAATCGAACAGCATAGCTAAGGTCTGAAGCACCCAGTGGCTAGCAGGGAGAAGCAGGCCAGCTAAAGGGATTTCAAGGATGTGTTCTTTTACATAAATCTTTTGAAACGAACGCCAAACTTTGTGTGATGTTCACGGTTTGTTCGACCGCGGACATTCCGTAATACAAAATGCCCACTGAAGATCTGATTTGTTAAAGTCTTGCACCTGACCACAGGGCTCAGGAGAAAGTTCTCTATCAGGTCCCCCCATGCTGATTGACAGCAGACAGTGGGCGGGTGCAATAGCCAGCTTGCTATTGGCTATTGCATTTTACAATATCCAATAGCAGGCTGGGTATGGCTCCCAGCCTGCAATGAAAAGGAGGCAGGGGGCGGGGCAGAGGTGCCACGGCCGGACGGGGGAACAGAGAAACACGGGGGTGTTCGGTTCATATTCGATTCCTAAACAGAATCCTAAATAGGATTCTTAAACAGAAAGCTGTGATGTTTACAGTACAGAAGCCTGCCAGTCTCTCCCTCTAGACCAGGGATGTCCAAATTCTGGCCCTCCAGCTGTGGTGAAACTAAAAATCCCATGAAGCATCTCTCTCCAGGAGTCATGTCTGTGAGAATTTTGCAAAGCCTCATGGGATTCGTAGTTCCACCACAGCTGGAGGGCTGCAGTTTGGACATCCTTGCCCTAGACTCAAATCAGAGTGCAGCAGAGCGACCCAGTATTGATATAACAGCTTTTAAAACAGGTTTTTGTTGAAAAGCAAAATTATTTGATTTAAAATAATTTAACGCTTAACTCAGAGTTACATTTTGAAAATGCATTTAAGCACCATAACTATTAATAAAAATCTTGGTGCTGACACTGTCCTTGCTTCTGGAAGGTGGCAACTTTTGCTCCCCATGGTCCCTGTGTGTGTTGTAAAGTAGCCACTGCTCCAAGCTCGCTACCGTGATGGACTACAATCTCAATACAAAAAATAAACTAAACATAAGATTGTAGTCCATCATGGGAGCGAGCTTAGAATGGTGGTTACTTTACAACAACAGGAACCATGAGGAACAAAAGTAGCCACCCTCCAGAACGAAGGACAGTGTCAGCATGAATTTAGAGATAATTTGAGGATCTACAGTTTTTTAATTTGCTGAAATGTACTGGAAACAAGAAGCATGGGCAGAGGAATTAAGAGACCACAGATTGCACAGCAGTGTAAAATCGTACCTTTCATAATATTTATAGTATCACCCTTGTGATATCTGTCATAGTGTAAAGCCTAAATAGTCTCACATATATTTAGTTACATAAATATATACTGTACATAAATATTTACAGTATATACAGTTTTGTGTGTCATGCCCCTGCTGCTGTAAGAATATGGACATCAGCACTCCAATAGCAAATTAGATATGTCTATTTATTGATGTACATGCAGCATCACACTAGTGTGGTATGCTATGTTACACTATGCTGCATGTACGTTAATAAGTAGACGTATCTAATTTGCTATTGGAGTGCCGGTGTCCATATTCTAACTGATGTATAGAGACGGTGCCCATCCGTTGACTGCTCATCTGAGAATAAATGACTCCACAATGTTGTCCTCCTTTTCTCTCTCATCCTGTAGCTCCATTAACCGAACAATTCAGTAACGCTTTTATGACTTTTGCTCATAGTGCTTGCACTATACTATTTACATATACATGGAATTATGGGGAGATACCATAAAATTCAGGTAAGTGTATTAGCATTTTAAAATGTTTAAACAAATACCTAGCTAGGCTAAAAACTGGAATTCCATACTTTACCACAGTTTCACTTAAAAGCAGATAACTACTGTAGATATCTATATTACTATTCCCCTCATGGGTTCCCCCTCCCCTCTCCGTTTCTCCTGCGCTCACTGGAGGGCCAGACAGGGAAGGGGTCAGGCACAGCTGGCTCTGGTTCTAGAGAGGCAGAGCCAAATGTCAATCAGGCAATGGGGGTGTCAGGATTTTTCCCAGATGCAGAGCGGCTCTGTGCTGTCAGCCAATTGTGGGCAGAAGCCACTATATGCTGAGTTTGGGTCACAGGGGTACATGGTAAATGTACTCCTTTGATGCAAAAGAGGATTAAAGCCCCCAACAAGGTTTGGCTTTAGTTCTCTTTTTAGCTGGCCCTACAGAAGTAGAATTTAATTTAACCACTTCCGGGCCGGCTGGCCCGGAGCTCTCTAGATGTGAGCGGGCGTCTTTAGACGTCCGCTCTGAAACGCCCCTTAATAATAAATGTTTCCTAACATAATGTAAAAAAAACTTTTTTTTTCAAAATTTTCTTTAATTTTTCCTAATTATAGTAAAAAATAAAAACCCCAGTGGTGATTAAATACCACCAAAAGAAAGCGCTATCTGTCCCCAAAAAATGGTATAAAATTCATTTCAGTACAGCGTTGCATGAAGGAATAAACTTCAGTCAAAGTACCGCAGCGCTGAATACTGAAAAATGGCCTGGCCAGGAAGGATGTCTAAACACCTGGTCTTGAAGTGGTTAATAAAATGTATTTTCAGAAGGATTGTCCAATTTTATAGTAATTAATGAGTTCAAATCAACAATAATTTTTGACTGTGGTGATGAAAAAAATTAAAGGAGAACGGCAGAAAGTTTTTCTGGATGGAAATTCTAACAGTGAATGTAATTTTCATTTGGGAAACTCCTTTAGTTTCACAATCATTTGTTAAAATCAAATTAAATTCTGATTGACTTTCATCAAGTCTCTGAAAGTGTTATCATATGTTCTGGTGAGAGTTTTCCAATGAATGTTCATACAAAATTCTACCAGTGTATAGCCTGCTTTAGCGGACCTTGTGGGAGGCTGGGTGCCTGCAGGCGGGAACTGTGCAGCAATGCCCTTCAATGAAAATGTGGAGGTACACAATATGGAGAGAAGGGAGAGAAAATTACAGAGCAATGCAATTTTACACCAACCACCACAGGCGAAAGCAGTTCGGACAGAAAACAGGTGGAGTGCTTTTTTAATGGTATTATGAGTGGGTAAATATATATATGAAGTATAGCCATATATTGCCTAATGTGGGCAAAAATCAAAAATAATCTCTCCCTAGATATAGTAGTAATTATTGTAATTGATTTGCAAGAGCTTATAAAATAAACGACATGGCTTTTTTGTGTACCAAGAATGCATACAGATTAATTGGTTTATTTCTTAACATCTCAGCATTCACACTTTTTCTCAAAAGAGCATAATTGACTTAAGTCTTTTTAGAACAAGCATCAGATAACACAAATGCTTCAGTTTTACACAGATAATATTCTAAATCCTACATGCTTTCAGAGGTAGAAGGGACGGTAATTCTCTAGAGGCTATTGATTTTGGATTAGACCAAAAGATAGATTTCTATTGATTGAGGTGAAACTGACCTTAGATATAAATTTCTCTACAGTTCAACAGGCAACAGTCTCGGATAGAAATTGCAAATCAGATAGTCCTGTAAAAAGACCATTATTTTTGTACTCTTAAAAGAAAATATATTAATAACACAGAGAAAATGAAACAAAGGAAAATAAAGTAAAAAAAACTTACTGGGGATTTAAAACTGTATCTGCCTCTGCAATTGTTATCAATTTAACTTACATTTAGTGTTTTTAAACTTTAAAAATATCAATGACTTATGAATAGGTGATGATGAAGATTCTTCACACGTTAATACTGATGTAACCTACTAAACTTCATATTTCAAAAAATATAGCAACTGAAATGAATAAAGCCATATTTTAATGGCAAATTATAAAAAGTGCTTCTACTACTTCAGTGGCAACTGAAGCAACACTACAAATGTGTGTTCTACTGCTGGTAACAAAGTTTTTTTTAAACCAAGAACATACATTTAATTTTTTTGCAGATTGACATTGTTCAGATGTGATGGCTAAATTAACTTTATTTTTTCAGGCTGTTTCCCCTTAATTTATGCCTGGCAGTCCTGTCAGAAACACACTTCCTGTTTTAGGGTTACAGTACTCACTCTACTGTATGTATAGAGGAGAAGTGCTCTCACCGTAGGACAGGAAGTATGTTTGGACTACAGAACACATCCCCTCCTCCTCATATGTATAACATATGGAGAGGTATTCCATACTTCACAGAGAAAACAGGGAGCAATGATAACTGATGCAAGCATTTTTTGCATTTATTGAACAGATAGAAGAAAAAGATTTCAAAAGTATATTTGTTGGGCCAAAAGGGAGCAGATAAAAGAAGTTGAGGTTTACAAACACCTAACAAACTCCAGTATAACCTTTCTTGGTTATGACTTACTATGAGGACTATGAGAGTTAATGCAGTGTTTCTGTACTATTCTATTTCCTATTGTATATACTGGTAGGAGACAAAAATAATAGGAAACCTGATGATTTATTGATTTACCCCACACTTAAGACATGTTGGTGCAGTGTGCATATATACACAGAGTAGCCAGATTATTATGACCACCCCATCAGTACTTCGTTGGGCCACCTTTTGCCTTCAATACTGCAGTGATTCTTCTTGGCATTGACTCCACGAGATGTTGAAAGGTGATGCGAGTAATCTGACACCATGCCTGTTGAATAGCACTGTCCAGTTCTGCGAGATTTGATGGTTGTGGAACCAGCTGCCTGATGGCTCTTTCAATTTCGTCCCACAAATGCTCAATTGGATTGAGATCTGGTGATTGTGGGGGCCAACTAAGCAAGGTAAAGTCTCCCTCATGTTCTTGAAACCACTCCTGTACAACACGAGCACCGTGGCATGACGCATTGTCTTGTTGGAATAAGCCATCTCCATTGGGATACTTACAATCATCCCATGTTCAAAGGCTGTTGAGTTATTTTGAGGGGACAGCAAATGTACACTGATATACAAGCTGTACACTCACTACTTTACATTATAGCAATGTGTCATTTCTTCAGTGTCGTCACATGAAATTATATAATAAAATATTTTAAAAAACATGAGGGGTGTACTCACTTCTGTGAGATACTGTATATATAGAAGTCATGACTCTGACCTGAAGAAGAGAGGTTCACTCTCGAAAGCTTGTCTTTTATATATTTTGTTAGTCCAATAAGAAAGGTATCATTGCACATTGCAATACTAGTTTTTTTTTTACGTCTTATCTACTGGACTAATACGGCTTACCTATTTATATATATGTATATATATATTGTGGCATTGTGAGGCAATACCACGGTGTTAGGTGGCCTCAAAGTCACCCAGGGTTCTCAGCCAGAGGGGCTGAGTGGCTCCAGGAAGACATTACTGGTACCAGGAGAGAACTGCCTTTTCAGTTCT
>NW_017306628.1:1219100-1251791 GCF_000935625.1 Nanorana parkeri | reverse complement strand
GAGAGAGAGAGAGAGAGAGAGAGAAAGAAAGAAAAAGAGACATGGGCAGGGACAGCTAGCCAATGAGAGAAAGAGGGTTACCCAAAAACTGCATGTGTGTCTGAGAGAGAGAGAGAGAGAGAGAGAGAGAGAGAGAGAGAGAGAGAGAGAGAGAGAGAGAGAGAGAGAGAGACCATATAAATGTTAATGATTGGTCTAAAATTTTAGGATTTTTTTCTATTCAATTTACAGTGATTTAAAGTGAATGTAACAATTTTGATTTTAAGTTGCATAAAATGTTTTATTCCATTGCTTACTAATTTAGATCATCTTCACACCTTTGCAGTGCAGTAGCGCACATACAGTAAAGGGTGTTACATTGTTAAGACAACTGATTCATTTTTCTCTATGTGCATTCAGGTACTATGCATGGCAAGGCACGCATTAATGCAATGTAAACACGTGAGGCTTTATATACTTATTATTTTACAATATTTTTTTTGATCTTTGATAAACGTTTATATGTGAACAACCACTTTTTTAAAGGACTGGTAACAATATTTTGTTAGCAATAGCTCATCCATGAATATGCCAAGTTTTTTTTTTTTAACTTAAATAATCCTTACATGTTTCTTGGCAACTTTTTTTCAATTGTGTTAATGTTCTGATTTTTTCAAGCCAAGCCCCAACTCTTTTTTACCAAAGTTTTGCATTGCTGCAGCGACCACTTCTTCAACATAAACATGTATTCATTGTGGATACAGTACAAAGTTGGCTTTTTGGGCCTTTTTTAAGGGATTTATTTCAGTCTCAGAACTTTATGACTTATGATTCAATTTAAGTTGTTGATACTAGCTGAAATACAAATTTGAGCTTCAGGAAAATGATAAAACACAGTTGAAATGAATATATGAACACTGTTTTACCTGCTAAGGGATTTGTGTTTCTATTCACGCAGTTCTGAGATTTACACAGCCCTGTCAGAGAACACAGCCAGGTTTGTGATCTGACCTTTCTCTTCTGCAGTTACGTACACTGCTAGGTAACCTCCCTGTCCTTAGCCTTGTGTCTGGACATTGAAGAAGCAGCAGAAGCACATTGATGAGCCCATCCCTTTTCTCTCTCTGTCTACGAGCATTTTATTTATCAGCACACATAAAAAGAGGACATCTGATTGCCCCCAAGTACTGCCAATTCCTCTCTCAGTCTGAGCTTTACTCTCCAGGGTGTTACAAGTGACTGAAAGTGAGTTAAATTCAGGTTTTCTTCTAGTTGAATTTATAAAAGTTTTTTTTTTTCAAATACATATCGCTTTTTTATGATCTACCTGAAGTTCAGAAGATGAAAATGAATGTTTGTTATTTTTGTTTTTTGCTACACAAGAGTAAATCAGCAGTCATAATTCTATCTTCCCAGAAGGTCTTGCAAAAGGGATTTCAGGTTTGCAAACCTCTTGACCTTTAGCTTGAGGACAGTTTGGAAGCAGCAATAGACACAAACAAAGAATTATTTCCAGTCATCAGTAAAAAAATATCACCAACAATATTACATTTAATAAATGAGTACTAGTATGGGTTCATGAAAGTTAGGTTGTTTTACCTAACAGGAACAGTTATTATGAAGAGGCATGTTCAGGTCTGGATGCTGGAATATTATTTATGTCACTTTGATGTTGCAAATGTTTCTGATATTGTTACTCATAACAGACTGATACAGATGTTGAGGATGGAAGGGTTAGGAGATACTACTTGTAAATAGGCAAATACCTGATTATAAGACAGTTGGCAATTGGTATTTTTAAAACTATGCATACAGGCTTAACCTGGACCTGCATTGAATAAGTAAAGATTTCTATATATCAAGGAATACCTAGAAATGGCAATTGTGCCTAAAGACCACCCTGAAAATTGTGCCTTTTGTTTTGAATTCCTCTTGTAATAAAGCACTTTTTGTGTCTAGAGCCTCATAACTGTATATATGCAGTGTGTTAGATCTAAAGAACTGTTGCCTCTGACTAATAGTATCATGAGACTTGAGGCGGGATTTGATGATGTCACTGCTGTCATGCTCACTTCTTCCTGTAGAGAAAGCGGTATCTGAGGACCTGCAGAAAAGCATTTCTCTGCTTCTACTTCATTCATTCTGTGAATTTGTGTTTCTTTAACCTCTCCTGCTGCTTCTTGAATATCACCTTGCCAGTCATCAGATCACCAGCCATTGGGCAGGGGGAGCTCTGACATAAGGAAACAAAGTTATGTTCCTCTAGCAAGATAGCCACCTCCACGCAGAGTCATAGGGGGTGATTTACTAACCTAAACACACGCACGCACCAGGTGCGTGTGATTTTTACACAGCAAAGCGTATTTATCAACCAAAAAGTCTCTATAAGCATGTTTCCACTAATGCCATATATGGAAAAATCATGCACATGATGCATATATAATGCTGCTTCACAGTTTAGACACACATGGTTAGCTCATGCATTTACATTCCTGCATTCATCAACGCAAGCAACACAACATAGAGCTAATTTACACAACATCACCTTGCAATTCAGGGCAGGGCTTTGCACAACACACCTGCTGGGTGTGTACACACTACAAAGGTGTTTAGATTCCACCCATAGATCATGCTGGGAGGGAACACACTACAGAGGTGTATACATGTTCGTGGTGTGTTTATAAGGTTAGTAAATCAACCCCATAGTGTTGAACACAATATTTCAAACTAAACTTATCTTCTTTGCTGAAAAAAGCCTTTCATTTACAGAGCTCAATACCTCAAGCTGAAATGTATAGGCCAAATTGAATGAGCCAGACCAGCTACCTATCTTCTCAGACAGAGAAAGTATAGTGAACAGCTTCTGTTGTGTTTTTCTTTTGAAAACATGTAGCCCTCTGTAAATCCCTTGCCTTTATTAAATGTTTTTACGACCAATTATTACAGGTATGGAAACAATTACAGAACAAATATCTGGCTTAATTGAAAACATTCTAAAGCCATAGTTATCAACACTGGGAGTTTTATACAAGACACTACAGATTTTCTGAACAAACTGAGCCAAATCACTAACCTACCTGCTAATACTATACTTCTCACCATGGATGTGGAATCTTTGTACAGTAACATCCCCCATAAAGATGGTATTGAGGCCTGTACCAAATTCCTTTCCTCCCATAATGTCAGACGAAAATATGATAGTGAAACCATTGCCAAACTCATTGAATTTATACTGACACACAACTACTTCAATTTCAATGACAACATATATTTACAAATGACCGGGACTGCTATGGGGACAAAAATGTCACCAAAATATGCCAATCTCTTCATGGCTGACCTAGAAAACAGATTCCTAGTCACTCACCCTCATAAACCATTTAAATATTATCTTCATATTGACGATATTTTCGTAATATGGACAGAAGGAGAAGAAAGCCTTTTAAACTTCCATGAATCATTCAATTCATTCCATCCATCAAACTCAAAATGAATTCCTCAGTACACAGTGTGTTTTTTTTTTTTTGGATTGTGCCAAAACTGTCAAAGCAATGGCTCACTCTGTTCTTCTGTGTACAAAAAACCCACAGACAGGTACAGCGCCCTCCATAATTCCAGCTTCCATCCTAATCACACTAAACAGGGTGTCATCTACAGCCAAGCAATCCGATACCACCGCATTTGCTCTGACACTGAGGACAGAGACAAACACCTGAGCACACTGGCTGATGCATTTCGGCAAAAGGGCTACAGGGAAAAGACTATTTCTAAAAAAATTAAATCTGCTCTAAGAACGCCACGGGAAAGACTGCTACAGTACAAAGAGAAGAAAAACCCAACCACTACCATTCACAAGGGGGAACATCTGGGTGCCTCTTTGTTAAAGGGGTACCCTGATGTGAATAAGCCCCCTGCCCACACCCCAACAACCAACACCCCAGGGCTTGTGGGGGAGAAGCCCTTGTTCCCATTGGCCGAAGGCATGTGGCCTGGTATGGTGGGGGGCGGGCTCCCATGTTCACCCCTTTCCTGTCCTGTGCTCAGATCAAGGGTCTGGTTGGGAATTTTAGAGGGGACTCCACATCTTTTTTCTCCATTTTGGGGTTCCTCCTTAAAATTCCTATCAGACCTTAAGGGCCTGGTATGACTTTGATAACTTACATATAAGCCTTCAAAATGGGTCCCATAGACTTGCATTGAGTTTGAAGTTCGAGTTCAAACTTTTTTCATATTCTAAAGTTCAAACTCTAACTGAACTCAGGTGTGTTCAGCCTACCACTATTCAAATAGATAAATATACATTTCCTCAAGATATCCTACAAAAAGATTAGCATAGGAAGGGGCAGCTGAACTGATGGATGTCATGATCTCATGACTGCCCATTTGTTTACATTCGCCCTGGACCTGTCATTTTGCAGCAGGAGTTTGGCAAGTTGGCGAGCGTTTTTAACCATGATTGATGAGGATCTACATTGCTGGACAATGTGACTGACCAGTAGACTGCACCATTGGACAATTTTTTTTGGGGGGGTGGGGGGGGGTTTAAAAAAAAGGACTTGTATGAAAGGACTTTTTACAAGATGTTGTGTTTTTATTTACAATTGTATTCACTCAGCTGAACCGAACGAAGGGTTGCTACAGTCGAAGAGAGCTGAAGAATTATCCAAACGTTTGACTACATCCTTTGGCGTTTTAGTGAATAACCACTATGTCTCCAAAGATCTTCTTTACAAGCTTATAGCGATGTGCAAACAACCTTCAGAGAAAATGTTTTGGAGATTTGCAGTGCACTTCAATGATATTTCATAGACTGACTAAAGTCTTGATAGAAGGACATACCAGATCACATTATGATTAAGGACTCAAAAAAAGCATACTGCACATTTATGAAGCACAATGATGTGTTTTACAAATGTGCTCTGTCCTGTCTTGACCTTTGCACTCTAAAAATGTATTGAGATGTAAACAGCAACAGCAAAAAAGCTGGTAGCCAAAGTTACATGACCAGCTACAGAGTTTTGCCTGCTGCACACTCTATGGAGCTTTGCCTGCTATACCCCATGGTTCAGTTAGTATAAATTGGCAGGCCACAGTATGAATAGCAAAACTCAGTATAACGAAGAGCAATTAGCAATATCCCATTCCCGTGATACATGAGCCCCAAACCACTGGGTTTCAAAATGCTCTCTGTAATATCACCTGAAATGACACCACTGAGTCCATAAAACAATCTCAACATTTAAAGAAATTGGAACTGATCACATTTTAAAGATCATAAATTATACAGACATAAAAGTGCAACACTAGAATACAATACCGTGATACTCTGTTTAGCTATATTGATTTATATTTTGTATTTACTGTGTAGGTATATGGTTTATTTATATAGTACTTATTGTAAATCTGGAGTGACCCTGGTCATTGCAAGTGCTTAACTATGCACTAGTAAATAATTCACCAACATTTTTTTATTTCTCATACAACTTTGTACTTGCTGTTTTAACGGTAAATTAAGAAAGGAAATCTGGTTTGCATGGACTGTGATAAATTCCCTAAGTGTGAGTTCTATAGTCTCTATGTTTTTCTCTTGCTTGTCAAAAAACTTATCTGCTTTTGAAATTTATTACTGAAGTCTCTCTAGTAGAACTATCCATTGAAGCCTTACGAAACCTCATACATGATTTAAGATGCTAACAACACTGAAAGAAATAGGTCAGGTAAAAGAAAAAAATGCACAAAAAAACAAATGTAAGCTACCTTAGCTTATTACTTATGCAAGATTATGCATAATTTAGCACACTACTGAATATGCAATTGAAAAATAATTGTTTACCAAAATATTTACTCTGTGTTTGTACCTGTGTTTTACAGAGATAAGGTGATTTTTTTCAGACCTTGCTAATCACTTTGAATTAAAAGAAACAACAACAGAAATACACAGGAAGTAAGCATTTGATTGAATTGATATTTGCTTTGTATTATGTATTTTTAAAAAAGCTTTCTCAGCATCATCAACCGAACAACAACCACAAACACATGTGGTGTTTTTAAAGTGGCATTCCCATTTAAAAGGGTATAGGGAATCCAGAACCAAACAAAAGATACTCAACAACCAAAAAGTACTATGATATATGCTACTGCATATATGAATAATAGCAATGACTATACATATCAATACATTTTATACTCTACTTTGTAAAGTTTCTGTATATTAATCACTATTTTTTCAGTAGTGTAAGGCTGTTTAGTAAGGGAGAATTTCTTCTTACCCACCATTCCATCTTCTGCTGATATCACAGTTATGCCAGTGGGTAAAACCATATCAAATGGGAGCCCCATTTGTTCAGTGGCTCTCCAACCTATATTACTTTCCTCTTCCTCCAATTTCTCCATTCCTGCCCTCTTTTCCGTATATAACTCCTGTGTTTTTGTAATCTATATTTTATTTCCAAGCTTCTCCATCCCCTTTAGTGTACAGCTTTTACACCCTTTTCTCTCTCCCTCTTCTTACACTCCCCTCATCTGCCTCCACAACATCTACATTTTTATCTCTACAGCCACATCAACAGTTGTTGATGTGGTTGTAGAGATCAACAGTTGATACATCTATATTTAGCTCTAATATATTCAGGATTCCAAAGCCTTTGAATTGTTATGGACTCTCAAGTTTTGATGATTACTTTGCTTTCTGATTTTCAAGTGGTTGCATTATAATTTACTGGGCATTTACAACTCAGGCAATAAGTTAAGGGAGTAGAGTATCCATGTTAATATCTTGATGGTGATTCATTATCACCTGTACTAATTTTATACAAAACTGTTTTATAAGTTTGTAAAAACTTTAATGAAAACTTATTGAAAGAAAAGCATACAAAATAGGATTTTTGTGTGCCAGTTTGAATTTTTCTAACAAAGAAGAGAAAAGGGAAGGGTTGGAATTTGGTCTGCTTGTGTGAGTTAGAGTGCATATCTAGTAATATTTTAATAACATAATAGACTATTAGGGCATAAAATGCAACTACATGCTTTTTAATCCATACGTGTTGCATAAGCAGCTTCTCGCAGCACTAACTAAGGCACCGGGTTTAATTCAAACTAGAACCAGTATGCATATTAGGTTTATATATTTTCACTGTGTGTGCATCGGTGGTGCCATTAGCTTTATAAGCTCCACTGGTGCAGAGACTCATGTGATTGGACCTATTTACTCTATAAGAAGTTGTGTAATATGTCAGCTACACAGATGTAAAATATGTCAAAATGTCTGGGCTGGTTTAATCAAGTATGCACTGCTCAGCTTTATGCTCTAGTGGCAAAATGAATTGGTAACGCCAATATCAAACAATCATTGACTTGATTACATACCGAAAAGCCAATGTCTGGAATTATATGGAGGAGTGTTCTTGACTGACCACTTATATCATGTAAAAAAGCTTTTCATTGATCCCTTTAGATACTCAATGTTAACTTTGTAATAGAGTTTGAATCCTGATGCTATATCTGTTTTCAAAATTACAGAAGGGAGAACTCAGAAGACAATGGCCAGTATATTCGCTCTGAGAGAAAAAGCATATGCTATACTAGCTTTGAGCCTATCTATATCTAGAAAATCCAAACAGTGTCCTAATATGTAGGTCAAAGAACATAATGTTGTTGGTGTTCAGAAGATCATAGCTACTACAATGTGCAGTTATTCACAAAGCACTAGTAATATAGTCATTAGCAATGTATCTATGGAATTTTAACCAGCAACATTGATCTTAGAGCTTATAACTTGTGACAACAAACACTTATGGTAATTCTCAGGTTATAAGATTATTTTGTCCATCGTGGTCTTCAGTGCCAAGCCTTGGTTTCTTTATATATTCCAGTCTAATGAACCTTCTCTAAGAACGACTAGCATACACCACTGAACTGTGTTCTAAACATACAGTAGGACTGGCATTGCCTACAGATAAATTACCTTCTCATACATCCCATTAATAGCATCTTTAGAAAGTAAAGAAATTAATTTGCATGCTAGTGATGTTTAAATGTGCACTGGAGAAATACACACGTGGAGAAAGAATCACTGAATAACAATTCTATTGATAGATTTGAAGTGTTGAATTTATTCACTTAAATTAGAACTTATCTAAGTCAATATTTGCTTTCAAGTGATCTGAAATTAAATTTGTAGAATTCATGAATAATCTAATTGTTTTTATTTTGTCCTCGGAATAAAGCTAACTGTTTAGTCCATTCATACCTAATATCAGACAGTTCTTAAGCAACCTGAGAATTAAGCTCCATAGAAGGAATACTCCTGGAAAGTAATTCATATTGTGTAGTAATCGTATACCCAAATGAAACAGCAAATTAAAGCATTAATCACAGCTGTAAAATTTAAAGCCTCACACACACAGAAAAAATATATTAGTGAAATACATTTTCTTGTTTTGCTGGAATAAATATAGCTCACATGGAAGAAAGTCTAATCCTTCTCATTACAGAGTGGATGAAGATGAACATTACTGCAATATAACATTTCTTTCGGAATTAGTCAATAGCTCATTTTAGGAGTTAGCACATATTTTCAAACCAGAAATACCCATATTCAATCAAATTTGTTGTAGTTTCTCCCATCATCTGCTTTTTTTCATCTGCAAAATGTATGCACCTGAAATAGCACATTATTTCTTATGCTGATGATATTAAAATAGTGAAGGTACAAGTACGCAGCAGCTTTGGATTAAATAAGCAAACAACTCCTGCTGCAGGATTCCCAAATCACCCAGTGCGAATGTAGCCTTAATTGTATATTTAAAACTGAAGTTCAGGCAGATATAAATGGCACAAATATTGCAGCTCTGTAATCAGTACCTGAATTTGACTTTGTATCAGTCTCTTACAGTTCCAGTACAGTTGTACAGCTCAGAGAGTGTCACGTACCTTAGGGGAGTCTGAGATGTCGAGGGCGGCCTCTCTCACTTCTCTGGTCTTGGGGCTCCTGAATGGGTACAGGAGCACCGGGGCACAGAGGGGCAGGAGTGCCAGTAGTAGCTGAATCCAATGAGCAGGAGCAGCAGACAAGAATAGCAGGGTAGTCAGGACAGGCCGAGGTCATCAACGTGCAGGCATGAGGCAGGATGAGGCAGGAGGATGGTCTGGAACAAGCCGAGGGTCAATCACTGGAGAGAAGCAGAAAGGTCAAAGCCAAGCCGGGTCAAGATAACAGAAACACTTCAGGAGCAGGATACAGGAACACAGGGAAGCTGACAATCTGACAGCAAAGAGGTTTGTTAGTCACAGCCTTATATAGCCCAGAGGGCGCCAAAAACTCAAACAACACATCGGCGTGCGCGTAAACGCACGCGTGACGCACGCGTTTACGCAGAGACGCTGCACCTGATACAACTCTATTAGCTGCATGCGCAAACGGCGATGAAATAATCCTGGCTCTGGCTTCCTGACAGAGAGGGGGAGGATGAAGCAGTACAAGGAGCCAGTCAGATGTATTGCAGTGACACAAGCATGCTGATAAAAACAGAGAGCAGAGTGATAGAGAGATGAGAGATGAGCTCATCGGTCTCCTTGCATTTCCTTTTACTACCCAGTCAAGGGTGAGTGTGGGCATGTAAGACAAAATTGAAACTGGGGGAGAGAAAGATCTGGTCTTCTCCCTACTAGACAATGCTGTGCTGTGTAGCAGAGATGTGTACATCTTGGGTTTGAAAGAACAGACATTTGGCATTTAAAACAGCTTTTATATACTGTATTATTTCATCAGTATATTTAGCTGTTTGCCAGCAGTTGGGCTTCAATGTTATAGATGATTAACTCCTAATAAAGATGACCAGTCATCCTAATCCCATTTTTAATGTATGGATATGTTGGAAATGAAAGAGAAACTGACCAGTAATATTTTATTACTATGATTGTTAATTTGTTTTGTTGTGTTATTCAATACCTGACATAGTTAGTTCATGTAATAAAGCCTAATGTTTGGCTCAGATGAATTTTTTTCAGAAACTACCTGCTGAAAATTTATTTTTCTTCATCTAAAACTGCAGATCAGTCTGGTTCCTGATCTAGCAATGAACATTCCTGGAATGTTATAATCTTTTTAGCCTGCCAAATCTAACCAGTATCCACATTATGTTATTTTTTAAGCATACCTCTAGCCAAACAATGATTTTGTTTTTCAGTTTTTAATAGGGAGAGAAAGGGTTGGAACCTTTGTCAAGTTTTATATACTGAATGTTTGGGAATTTTTACTTAGACAGGTTCTGTCTGACACCTATGTTCTAAAACTGGCAATCAACTTGTAGGGGAGGAACTAGAAAGAAAAATGCTTGATTCCCCCATCCATGCTAAATAGCAATGATTGCTGGCAATTGTATTCTGACAGCTGGCACCTGTAGGTGTCAGAATACCTGAACAGTGAATGCAGCTGATTGGCTAAAGTTGGCTAAAATTGGCTTAACTCTTGCACATGCTACTGGAAAAACATGTTTTTGCTGTAATGTTTTCACATCTCTCGCTTGACAATTGTCAAATAGACAAAAAGTTAAGTGAACTATCCCAAATCGGGACCAAGACAGCAATAAAAAGTTAAGAGAGAGTCACACCTTTCCAACTCTATTTAAAACTAAGAATAAAAACCTTTTGGTAGACTTTGAGCTATAATTTAATCTGCTATAAATGTACATGGAGGTCACGTATTTGTTTTAATTTTTATAGTTTGTATAGATAATTTATTTTATATATGCACCTCTCTTATAGTAGGTGTAATGTAGTAGGTTAATCTCATGTGGAGTATCAGAGGGCAGTTAATGAGCAAATCCATAAAAGAAAATTAGGATAGAAATATTGAAGTGCCATAGCTGACTTGTATTTAAAGGTGTAATTTTCCCATTCTTGCTTCTCTACTTGGTGACTCAGTGACCCGAAACAAGTACAGAGCAAGTATATATCCAGAGTCACAACTTTTGACCTCTTATGGGTTAGTGATTCAATAGCACAGCAAGATGTGAAAACCCCAGCAGATAGCTGATAAATGTATGGGAAATTATACAATCTATACAGTTTTTAGTTTTTAGTGTCAGTAATTAAAGCAGCGTGCCAGCCAAAAATTAATAGCCCATTGAAAGCTACAACAAAAAGCAGATTTTTCCTGCAATATTCATCTTCAATCCAGGGCTGTTTCCTGCAGTACTACCTTTTTCTGTCAGTAGATATCCTAATTCTTCTTGGTTAAATCATGGCTAGCATCATTAAACCTACCTCCTTTGATCCCAGGCTCTCATGTACTTGTCCCTTGGGGGCATGTCATCACATTGGTCTGGGCTTAGAGTACTACTGCACTGAATAAATATCACACATCATTAAATGAGTGCCATTCAATGCAGCAGCAAGAACAGCACCCCACCGCCATTAGAGGAGATGATGGACCCATGATGTCATTAACTGGCTAGAAAATGAGAGCGGAAAAAGGGGGGGGGGCAGTGTTTTAAAAATACTAGGGAACTATGGGGTAAGTTTTTTTCCCCATAGTTCTCTTGAGGGTTACGGGAGGACAAATACTAGTGTACTCCCATGACCCAAAGCTCAGTGTATTGCGAGCTACAGCTCGCGGTATACTGAGACCGCTGCAGCCGGGACAGATCCCGACATTACTGTTGAGATCCACCCACCCTGCGTGAGTAACAGCGCGCTCTGACTCTAGATAGTTGTGCCCACCCTCTCCCCGTCTGTTCCTCCACTCAGGGCTGGAGGATTGGAGAGGGGGGGGGGATCCCTGCAGGGAGCCATGACTGACAATCACCGCTCTCTGCAGAAAGATGATCGAGAAGTGAGCAAGCGACGGTATGTGTTCGCTCACTTCCCGATCTATTGAGCCGACGTGTGACAGTTTCATTGTCACACGTCGGCTCGAACTATGAGGATGAGTGATTTTCACTCACCTCATAGTTCTCCTTTAAGCTTTAACCTGGTAATGTCCTTAGCTGGTACTGCAGATTCTCTATCTGCATGTGGGATTGTATATCAATACTTTCCTTATCATTCTGTGCATGCCAACTTGGGAATGACTGAATTTGAGCTGTTTATTTAGTCATCTTCAAGTAATAACAATAAAAAGGACATTCCTCTCAAACCTAAAATTTCTTTGGTATCTACGAAATACAGAAATAATTATATAATAATGAGGTTAATGATAATAAGCATACACCTGTAGCCCATAATGGCAATCTCTATTCAGTCCAAGTATACTAAACTGAAACCAAAAATAAAAATGCGGTTATTGGTGCTTTATGCTGAATTGTAATAAATTAGCTTTTTGAACATTAATACTGCCCCCAATGCTTTACATTTCTTCTGTTTAGAGTTTAAAGTGACACTAAACTCAGGAGTTAAATCTTAAAAATACAGTTAAGTACCCTATTAACAAAAATGTAGCTTATTTGTGTGTCACTTGGCTGTAGATCCGCAAATCACCTCTGAATTCATGCTGACACTGTCCTTTCTTCTGGAGGGTGGCTACTTTTGTTCCCCATGGTCCCTGTGTGTGTTGTAAAGTAGCCGCCACTCCAAGCTCCCTCTCATGATGGACTACAATCTCACATTTAGTTTACTAATATGTATTGAGAATGTAGTCCATCATACGAGTGAGCTTGGAGTTGCGGCTACTTTACAACACACAGGGACCATGGGGGAACAAAAGTAGCCACCCTCCAGAAGGAAGGGCAGTGTCAGCATGAATTCAGAGATGATTTGAGGATCTACAGCCGAGAGATAAACACATAAACTACATCTGTGTTAATAGTTTAGTAACTTGAATGTATTTTAAAGATTTAGCTCCTCATTTTTTTATTGCTCATTTAGTTTTAGGGTAGAGGAATAAGCTGTAATCCACTCGCACTATCCTCTTCTCTCCGATTGTGGCCAGGCCCTGCCTTCTTCATGTGAACGTCATGATGTCAAAGTGTGATCACTGGCCATAGTGCCGCAGAGAAGAGACTTAAATGGACTTGTAGTACAGGGCATGGGGACCCTGCTGGAGTGAGGAATGAGTTAAGTTTATAACTTATTCCTCTCTACCTCTAGACTTACCCAGCATTCAACCCTTATAGTGCAGGGAGGGCACACTGCAAGCGTAATTTTTTCATGCTGTCTGCAGTCTAAAGGTACAACATTCACCTTGCAAAGTGAACAGTCTTTTTACTTTGCTTTTTTTAATTCAACTTCATCAGCTCCCTTTTTAGGCTGGGTTCAGATATGGGTGATCCCGAGACACGGATCTCGGGACCACGCGATCGTGCACGTTTGCACACAGAGATTGCAGCGCGACTCCATTTATTTCAAGGGGGTTATATACATGCAGCAATTGTTAAAAAAAAGGTACACGTACCTCTCTTTGCGACATGCACCGCACAGTTTTCTGAACTGCGATTATGCACGATTGCATGGACGGTATCTGCCTGGCACGACTGGGGCGCCAATCGAAAATACTGGCACCACCAGTGCGATCGCCGGTGGTGTGCAATTCCGTGACTGCACAGGCATCCGTGCGATTTCGTGCATGATTGCCGCATGGTAACGGATTGCCCTAGTGTGCACACAACCTTATTCAATGATTGTATTATTAGCATTGGTATGCTGCAAATTGCAATCACATGGCGATTATCTGTGTGCACTTTCTTCTGCACAGATGTAAATGGAAAATATGATGCACAAAAAATGTAGTGACCAAAGATTCTCTCTCTCTCTCTCTCTCTCTCTCTCTCTCGCCCCAGTGAAAGCTCTATGCTCTATGACCTGGTACATCAAAGAAAGTGAGACTTTTACAGCCTTTGTGACAAGTACTTACAGCTTACCCTAGCTTTGTATAGTTTGAGACTAGTGTGAGATATGCTTACTGCACTGCTTACATACTGCATCGAGCTTCTGTTTTAGACAATAATTTGTTGCCATGACTGTCTGATTAGCTAAGTACACAGTAATTGACCAGCACAGTGTGCCGGTCAATTACATTGTAACAAATGTAACTACAGTGTTAGACTGCTGGACAGTGTAGGAAACCTATTATGAGATGAGTATGTGAGTTACCATTGCTGACCTCTTGTTCTAATGGTACTTTTTTGCTTTAATGGTTTCTAAGTCACTGTTTCAGAACAAGTATGCAAATAAGGACTTCTGACTTTTATCATTCCTGATCTTCACTCTTGTAACATTTAGGTGATTGAGAAAGCACCGTATGTAGAATGTTGGCATAACAGCCAGGCAACTAGCATTCTTAGAAAGCGGTCAGCAGAGGCATTTCTGTTATTACAGGTTTACTTTCACATGTACCTTCTTCACATGTGGCACAGAACTTACCCATCTGATAATACCTTTACGCATAATAGATTTGGTTTGTCAAAATTACCAAATTCATTATAGAGTTAGCTGTTTTTCATTCACAAACAAAACACATTTTATAAATTCAGTGCTGACTATCCAAGTGTTTTTTTTTTGTTCTTAAGTACACCTTTGAAAAGGAGACTTTCAGCAATTCATGCAGGCATGCAGATTCGTGTTCTTTGATATAACTAAACATATTTGCTAAATATGCATTATTTTCTCTGAATGTGAAAGCGCCCGCTTGATTTGTATGTATCCTTCTTTATAGAATTGTTCCAACGTTCTGTCAGAGATCACGTAGAGTAATTTTTCCCATCAATCTTTGCTGTGCAGCCATGCACGGATGCAGTAGAAAAAAGGGGGGTAGAAATCAAATCACTTAATTGCAGCATTTTTCATCTACATCTTTTGTTTTATGGTGGTAAAGGGCCTGAAGTAGCCTCCCATGATTCATGGCTGTCACTGCTGCCGTTAGCAGTTCAATCCTTCATTCCAGGCATTTTAGTACTGGAAGTACCTACACAATTACTTTGATGAATATGACTTGTTTGTTTTTTCCCATTTTTAGCAGATAGAGGTTGTGCTTAACAGAGACATTTAAATAAGATGCTACTTCTGACTGCTCTTTCTGTCCTCTATTGTGAAAGTTTTGTGTCTTTTTACTCAGGCACACTGATGAAGCTCTTCGTTGGACCTGTTTCTTCCCTTTTCTGCTTAGCAAGTTATTGCATGACTTTTATTCTAAAAAATTACCTGACCTATTATGACATAAAAGCCCATTTTCCCAGGTTTCTGTTCAAAGCATCATAGGAAAACTCATAGGGAATAATGGTCTGGGTCAAGCTCCCCCTTTCATCAAGGCATTGCCCCTTATGTGAAGTATAGTTACAGCTTTCATTCACCCAGTGTGAATCTGTACAGGGTAGTCCATAAGGGTTTTTTATGTCATTATATACTGATTTAGTGCATATTGCAGAGCAAGAAGATGCTTGTAAAAAGGAATAAGCTCACAAACTTGCAAATAAGAATAAGTTCACCAAAATTGCATGTGTTCCTCAAATAAAACATTTTTAGGATGAAATGTATGCATTAGCTTGGTATTTGAAATAAAAAATAGACAAAAAAAAGAGTTTTATCACTAGGACCAACTTAAATTGCGCAAAGCCTTTAAAGAAATAATAGAGCAATACTGCAGAACAGGGTGACATTTTGTTAATAAAAATAACTATAATGAAAATACAATAGTCTTTAATAAGACTCTATAAGACCCACTATCTGTCTTATTAAAAGTTTTCTGATTCTTTATTTTTAATAACTTAAAACGAAAAAGAAACCATAATACAAACATCCTTAAAATGTCAGTACTACCTGGTTTTTAAGTACCATTAAATCCAATGGTGTTATGTCAAACACCCATAACCATATAATGTTTAAACAGTGTAGCTGAACCAAATTCATCCGGCATTATTGTATCCTATGTGGCCAGTATAGTTCTGTATATTCACTGTTAAAAGTTTCCTAGCAAACAAAAGGATCAAAAACATGTCTCAAACCACTAAAATAAAGACAAAATACTCCCCCAATATTCGGTCCTGTCTGGCTCCTAGATCAGTCCCAGTATCCTCTTCTTCCCCCGAGCTCTGGTGGTGTAAGGACCCCGGACATTATCACGTCTAATACAGGTTCAATAGATGTGAAGATGCCGAAGAACATTCCTCAGCCAGAACAGAGGGGGATAGAGGTTAGTGGCCACTGCTGCAGGGCCGAGGGGTGGGTGAATATTTATCTTGTATTTTTCCCTTTAGGCCAAAATGAGCACTTAACCCTTGCAGTGTGTGATTTAGTCCCATCTGAGGGTTAATTATTAGAAATCCTAAAGTTCTTTAATGTAGCTCCAACAGAAATATATGTCCTGGTCAAGAGGATTTGGTGCTGTAGATCCTTGTCAAGATAAATATCACTAATGCAATGACAGAGAAAAAGGGAGCCCTCTTGCTGGAACCACCAGTTTGCTGGTGCATATGCCGCCATAGTTCCTTCTGCCATTTGGTCTTTATGGACATTAACCATTAACCCCCCGGTAGCTAGCCCATAGATAGCACTTCAGATAAGCACTTGTCAATGATAGTGGACATATGCTTGCAAAAATCCATGCTGTGACTGAAGGTTCATGCATACTGTTGCGGGTCCTGGTGCAATATACGTACACCTGGCCCGGACCGGCTGTACGTCAATCACACGTGACTATACGCAGTTCTGAACCGAGCGAGCCATCACAAGGATGTGGCAATACCACTCTCAGCCTCACCCTGCACAGAGATTTCCCAGCTCGATGGACAACAATCTCAGACCAGCAGACTGAAAGTGATTGTCACTAGGGTTGGTTAACTCCGCAATTAACTCTTTTCACACCAAACATTCGCTGCCAGCACGTGTTTGCAACTGAAAACATAGACCGTTCCCAGCAAGTGCTGTGACAATTGAAAACAAAGCCTGTGATACGGCTGTCCTCTCAGACAGGAATATGACAGGATTCAGGATTCTCAACGAGACACAGCTATTGGTGCACTTAATTTTACAATATCACTGTCCAATTCCAAGTTATGAAATTGAGTTGATATTGTAACTCAGTTTTGTGACTGGAGTGTGACCTGGGTCATTATCCTTACCAGGCCCTCCATTGTTTATCTAAAGCTGTCAATTGCTAATTTATTAGTGGATTAGCTGAGCTGGGCAAACCATTACCATGCATTAGTGGTTTATGACACCGCTCATAAAGAAGTAATTTAAGCTAATCCCCACCAGGTCCAGGGGAAAATCTAGATAATCAGTTTAAGTGCTTCACTTAAGAACTATACATATTACAGGTACAGATTAGCAAATCTCTGTTTTTTGGAATGTGAAGAGACCTACCATTGAGGTCAGGCTAAGGCTACCTACAATGAAAGACTGAATTTGCTTTAAGCTAGATATATTTAATATTAAATAGGCTCAAACTTCATTATCACAGTGTCATCTACTGAAATGATATAATTTGTACCACTTGATCCATATGGAACAATGTGAGCTTTTGTGCACTGTCATTTCATTAGTGATAGTTAACTTGCCAAGGATTTACAACACTGAGGGGTCTATTCACAAAGCTGCCGAAGGATCTGGCCGTAGCTTCGGCCGATCCTTCGGCTAGCTTCGGCCCCAGGACCCCTTCGGTTCAGGAGAACCGAGGGGGTGCTGTACGGGCTATTCACAATAGCCCGTACAGCTCCCGATCACAGCCGAGCGGCTCAGTCGAGCCGATCGCATTGTACATCGTCTTGCTTCGTGTGGTTTCGGATCAGCCGAACATGCTCAGCATGTTCGGCTGACCCGAAGTGCAGAAGGAGTTCGACTCAGCCGATCCAACATCTGTTCATTTATTCACTTCAAGCTGGTACGGCTGATTTCAGCCATATATCTGCTGAAATCAGCCGTACATCGGCTTGCTTCACATGGCTTCGGGTTGGCCGAACATGCCCAGCATGTTCGGCTGACCCGAAGTGCAGAAGCAGTTCGACGATCCAACATCTGGGTCGGCTGAGCCGAATCTCCGGCAGGCTACTCACTGCTGTTCAGCCTATTCTTATAGATGCCGAACAGCAGTGAGTGAATAGCCGAATGCCGCTGAGCGGCATTCGGCTCGGCTGTTCTGCTCGGTCCCTCAGAGGGACCGAGCAGAACAGAAAAATAGTTTTTAAAGTTTTTAAAAAAGTAAATAGAAAACAATTGTGCGGATCTAGCAATGATGGCTAGCTCTGCCCAATAGTTTTCTATTGTCCGGCGGTTCTGCTGCCGTCAAAAAAAAAAGAAAAAAAACAAACTCTTCCGGGCGCTCTGGGAGCCTCCCGCTCCCGGCCGCCCAGGAGAGAAACACTGATTTTTCTTTTTTTTTCTTTATTCTGACACGAAGCCGTGTCAGAATAAAGTGTAGCTAAACCATCTGCTGTTATTGTATGCTACATGGCCAGTATAGTTCCTTATATTAACTTTTAATAGTTTGCCAGCAAACAAAAAGATCAAAATATGTCTCGCCTTTAAATGATCTCTTTGTAGCAGTAGCTACTTAATGTAGCTCCCACAGAAATGTCCTGCTCAAGAGGCTCTAGGGGTCTATTCATGAAGCTGCCGAAGGAGCTAGCCGTAGCTTCTGCCGATCCTTCGGTTAGCTTCGGCCCCCAGGACCCCTTCGGTTCAGTAGAACTGAAGGGGTGCTGTACGGGCTATTCACTATAGCCCGTACAGCTCCCGAATGTTGCCGAGTGGTTCAGTCGAGCTTTTCTGTGGGAGCTACATTAAGTAGCTACTGCTACAAAGAGATCATTTAAAGGCGAGACATATTTTGATCTTTTTGTTTGCTGGCAAACTATTGAAAGTTAATATAAGGAACTATACTGGCCATGTAGCATACAATAACAGCAGATGGTTTAGCTACACTTTTAAACAGAATATGGTTTTGGGTGTTTAACATGGCACCATTGGACTTTATGGTACTTGAAAACACTGACATTTTAAGAATGTTTGTGTATTATGGTCTCTCTTTTTGTTGCATTTTAAAGAATTAGAAACAAATTATTAAGACAGCTGTGAAGAATTTATGGGGCCTCTATAGAGGCAGGGTTGCTACTGGTTACATTATGACTTTATATGACTTTACTTTAATATTTGAATTCACTTTATAGTGAGCGGGGATCGAGAGGTCCAATTTCTACTCTTTTAGTGTTTAATAAAACTAGTGCACAATGTGTAGTAATTCAGAGCAACCAATCAACAACCAACTTTCATTGTTCTAACTGCTTTAAAGCTGAACTCCAGGCAAACCATGTTATTGGTTACCCCTCCACCTGCTTCCAATCTTTCTATAACTTTATCCAATATAAAATGTCTAAGAAACACTTATACTTACCTTATTCTACAGTGCCATGGTGTTTAATCTTGCTGGTTCCAGTAAAGGCAACTGTTCAACTGTATGCTACTTTAAATGGTCTCTGTGCAGTGGACCTGCCTCTTTTTTTCCCTTAGGTCGACTTCATAACTCCAGCATTGTGATCAGCACAGGACAATTTGATTGATTGCTTTCCAACCAAATGGGCAGTGTCCACATAATCAATATTGGGCATAGGTAAAAGAAGATGTACCCTGCCCCTTTGCAAACTCTGAAGATTGGAGGACGGGAACACCAGACCATGGGAAGTTGTTACTTTATTTTTAAAGTTATATATTGCCTGGGAGCAGGTTGAGGAGTGAACTACGTCCTTTTTCATGGCCAGAGTTCAGCATAAAATTCGTAATTCATAAAGATTAAATCTGATAGATCGTTAGGGATTATTGCACTTTGCATTTCAGCACTGCTTTATGGAATACTCTTTTTTTAGTTTTTTTTTTATTAATTGTACTGAATAAACAATGACAACATACAGAACTGTGTCTGCCTAACTTTTAACCAGTAAAAATATTTAACTTGTACCATATGCTCCAAAAATCAAGAGAGAAATTAGCATCTTTGGAGAAAATGTCAGTGATATCAGCAGGTTTCTGAGACTAGCTAAATGAGCTAGCTTTACACAATTTGTTGTTTTATCAGCAATGCACTGTCAGCAGAAAGAAGCATATTATTTGAAAATGTAAGCAAGAAAAACAGACAAGTGATTGAATTTCTTTATTAGAACACCCAGTGCTGAATTCATGGTTCATTCATTGTTTTAGTCTAAACTAAACTGTAAATATAAAAGTTGCTTTTTTTATTAGAAATATTGTAATTTGTCCATCTTCACCCTATGGTACACTTTGCCACTGTTCTCCATCATTTTGTAAGTATTTAACTAAAGCAAATGAAGGTTCTTACTTCAGTTTAGGGATTAATTAGCTAAAACAATTTACTAGGAATACTTGTGCTGAAAGGAAGGTGGTATGATACAAAAGAAAATATAGCGCTCTACACTAGGAAAATATAGAAGGTTAAATTACCAAATAAAAAAGAGGCTACTCACTTACAAAGTGAATGAGTTATATTAAAAATATTTTTGCTAGCACATGATTGGGTACTGAACGTGAAAATGACCGCCTTTTTCACTAATATTCACTTTTCAAAGTGAACATATACTTTCTGAAGTGAACATTTATTTACATTGCTAGGTTAAAAAAAAGCTTAATTCTTATAGTAAATAGGAGTTTAATTATTTTAGGAAAATGAATTTCACATTGACATTTCCATAATATAAGGTGCATGAGAAGAAAAAAAAATGTAAAAAAAAAGAAACATTTGTGAAGTTTTAATTTCATGCCATTTACAATTAGGTTTCTTATTGTTGCACTTTAGGCCTGATATAGTCATATTATTCCCCTTCACATGAATGCACTGCACTTGACTCACTATATAGTAAAATATAGTATAGTGTATAGAAAAGCAGGCCCACTGTGTGCTATAAATGTAAAAAACCCTATTCACATGTTTAAAGTACATCTAAAGGCTCATCTGTGACAATCTAAACAGGTCCCAAATCCAGTTGCTATGGCATACACGAGCCTTATAAAATTATAAAACTATTATTTAACTTCCATTGTATAAGCCAAATTCTCCCTCATTTGTGTCTCACATGCTTCTCCTTCCCAGACACTGCAGCTCACTATGGGAGGGTTTAAGCAGCAGAAGAATTGCTACCAATCCAGGGAGCAGTGGACAGGGCTTCGCGTGGCCAAATGCTGGTGGATAAGCTACAGGCTTGTGCATCAGCAGTGGCAATGCTTATAGCCACGCAACATGCTCTCATCCCATTGTAGTGCAAGCAGGCACAGCCTACATGGGGGTGTACAGTGGTGCTCTGAATTCAGGAATGATCCAATCAAGTGTTAACATGCTTTTTTAAATGGGGGGCTTTAGTTCTACTTTAAGAAAAATAGCATATTTTTTTCCTGATGTTTTGATATTATATGTTCAGGGCACATAATTCCCTAATTTCATTAGGGATATATGTACAGTATCTCTTTATTCAATCATTAATATACAATATATTGACATAGTACAGTTCATTAAGGCTGTGGATCTCATTTACTAAAAGCAAGAAGTGGTCAGCCTTTCTGCAATATTATGATCACGTATGTGTTTATCTTTGATCACACTCATATACATTTCTGTGAGGAGAATAGAGTTATGCACATGTGATGTTGCCAATGTCAGGTACAGACTTTATTCTAAGAATATACAGCTTTTTCATTTTAAATCGTTTAGGTAAGTTACATTAGAACTCTTGGAATTTAACAACTTTCCCTTGCAGTGGGGCTATCCTTAGTAGTGCTCATTTTGTCTAGAGGGTTTAGCTGATCCTCAGTTCTCTGGCAGTTGACACACACCTCTCTCACCATCCATTCTGGCTGTGGAATGTCTCTTGGCATCCCCATGTCTAATGCACGACAATGGACCTGCGTTTAGACGTGATGACATCAGTATCCTTAGACCACCAGAGCCCAGGAAAGAAGAGGCTCTGGGGACCAGTCTAGCAGCCCTGCAGAACTGAAGATCCGGTGAATGGGGTAGCCCCACTGCAAGGATATTTTTAAAAAAATTTTGGAGTTCTTTTTTAAGTTACATTACTATTTTTTAGTATGAGCACTTAAAAAAGTAATGTTCTTGGGTGGGTACTTGTAGAATGTGCAAAAATAATGTAATTTAATTTTTAACAAATACATCAACACATATTTTGCATCAGAATTATTACACATTGTTGGATGCAATTATATACAGCATAGTACACGGAGATGCATTACTATCATAGGGGGTTGTCGAAGGCAGACAAGTGAATAACCCAGCCGAAATGAAGTGAGCCTTGTATGGCTGATTTCAGCCATTTATCGGCTGCCTTCGGTCAGCCGAACATGCACTGCATGTTTGGCTGAGCCAAAGTGCAGAAGGAGTTCGACTCAGCCGATCCAACATCTGGGTCAGCTGAGCCGAAGCCCTGGCAGCTCACTCGCTGCCGTTTACCCCATTCTCATAGGGGCCGAACGGCAGTGAGTGAATAGCCGAATGTCGCTGAGGCTATACATCCTGGGTAACTAGCAAAATAGAAAATAAGTAAAAAGAATGGTAAAAATGAAAAACTGGATTGTTGCTACCACATGATTGGGTATTCAAAGTAAACACATCTTCACTCTATTTACTAACAATCACTTTGGTAAGTGTACAGCCTCAACTCATTTAGTAAATAAACTCTGATAAATTATTTGATTTTAATTGAACTCCACTTAATTGTATTATAGAGTATCTTATTTTACACTTTTAATTGTTTTATGAGTTCCATGTAGAAGTCCACAACATAGCAAAAGATCCACCCATACAAACCCTGCTCCAGCTATTCCAGCAACAGAATCCAGACCCTTTGCTACATATGTCAACATTGTGAGCATATGCTACAAAAGCAAGCCACGTTGAAAAGTATTTAAAAACTCAAAACACTATCAAATGCTACAGTAATAATATGTAATTTATTTTATGCTAAGGAAAGTAAAAAAAATACACTGAATACCTGTTGCAAAACAAATATTAATCTAGGATATCAACGGGAACTGTTTAATAGCTTTTTTAAGCACATCCCTACTGCAAGTCACAATTGAAAAATATACAGAGAGATGATCATTTCTCTTTGTTTTATCCCAATTCATTTTTCCCAGGAAATGTAATTAAAATCTGCATTAATGCCACCAATTATAGCCTCCAAGGGACTAGAAACCCCATGTTACCTTGTGAAGGAACATTACTGAGCTCCAAACATCTATTTACCATTATAATAGTCATTAATCCTTGCAAATGCAACATATTATGAGGCTTCAACAAAATCATCTCAGAGGGAAATACAGCACATAATTATTAGTCACTGTTTTTCTGTGTCAAACGATTTTATTTTATTTCTTTTAACAAAATTGTTCAGTGAACTTCTCTGGCAAAGTACAGATAACATTTTATCTCTTTGTTTTCTTAATATACTTGTGATCATACACATATGATTGCAGGCCACTCTGGTCAATTAACAATATATGTAAGTCATCAGGGATAATAATTGCTGTAATAACTTATTACATATTTTCTACTTATTTACAGTAAAAATTAAAATACAGTGAAACAAAATGCTGATATTTAATAAGGCAAACACTGAAAATAGATTGTCATATTCTGCCTGCATGTGTGTCCATATATTTATGTTATAAGCAGCTGACAGCCATCAAATATGCACATTTTTAAATGTTGTACAAATCATGTATAAAAGCTGTGTAATAAACCCATGGGTGCCCACACTAAAGCTGGCCATATACTACTCTAATTTTGGATGATTCCTGCTGAATCAGCCACATTTGGAGCTGTGGGTGGCCCTGACAGCACCCTCTAGCTTGACAAAAGTTGATATTTTAATTGACTTTTGTCAAAGGAGCCAGGTGGAAATCTGTTGGCTGAACAGTGACTGAATCTTATCAGATGCAGTCAATGTTCTGGTATTCCAGAGCCATGGGTCCTAGCGGCTGCTGATTGCAATATCAGGCAGGGAGATTCCTTCATCCTTGCTGTTTAGCATGGATAGGGGAAATAATTGATTTCTCTCCTTCAATCTGTGGGGCTGAGTGAGAGAAATCTAGAAGTGTATGGCTAGCTTTAGGCTTGTATATATGGGCTTCAGCTTTTATAGAAGAAAGCACTTGAAAAGCAACTGTGAAGCTTTCAGCATGTGCAAGGTCTGTTCACACTATTGACTAGGGTCGTGTGTTAATGCACGTCTTGCTGCATGTTTACATTTTTGTGTTAAGGCAACCCATTCATTTTAATGGGTTGCCTAATGCACCAAAGTACATTGGGTGCCATTCAAGATTAATGGTACCTTATCGCACCAACAGCCACTGCAGCACAATAGTGTTACTGGGGCCTTAAGCAGTTTTGTAGATGGCTTTAAAGAACATTTCAACTCCATTTTGGGGACTTTTGAACACAGATATTTATGAAAGTGACTGTCATCATTGTGCAGGAAATCTTGTAAGCTTCTGCCCAAGCACAAGGAATGTTTTTTGGTATGAAGAGAGGGGGAGGAGAGGTCTGCATTCCTTCTATTTAATCAGAAGTGAAAAGGAGTTGTGTTGTCAAAGACGAAAATAGGCACTTACTATATTTCTAACACATTAGAAGCTAACATTCTTTACTTGCAGCATTTCTAAAGAGACAAAGCATGGGCATGTATTCCAGAGATGTACTAAATATGTTTTTCTTTTCATTTTCAGCAAAACTGCATGTAGCTTGCCAAAAGCTTTCCAAATGCTTTGTAATAGCTTGCTGTGCCTATTGCTCTTTTACCAGTGGAAGCTTGTGTATACAAGGCCTTAGATACCTGCTTTCAAGCATTACACAATTGTTTCTTTAATCTATGTGGCAGGTAAGTTACATACAAGCATATAAACCCTCCCCCAATCCATTCTGCTGGCAGTTTACCCATTTTATTCCCATGATCCATTTTGCAGGATTTTAATCTGTCATTCTATTTGCATTTTTCCACATCTCTGTCTTAGGGTTTTTTTTTATTTAGGGTCCATCCCCCCAAAAAATGCCATCATGCACAGCTGATATCCTCAGTGAGAGCTTTGCTGGATGCCATGTTGACATCAACCCATATGCTCTTTAGCACCAAATGGAAACTTCAATAGTACGTTACAAAACACTAGTCCAATGCTAAAGGGGATGGAGTCTTACTCATAGAAGATGTCCAGGATGTAGTAGGAAAATCAGGAGGTGATGTCCAACTTGTCTGCTCCAGTCACCCATGCCCTAAATTACTGAAAAGGGATCCTGTTGTTTAGTATTAAAATATATTATTAGAAACACACTAGTGCCGACTAACTGTACCACTGAGTTTCAAAATGTAAAATTAAAAATCTAGTGGTTCTTCTGTATTCCAAATCCAACACTTGGGCTCATCTTAATTCAACAATTTCCTCTAGGGTTAAATTCCCACAGTTTAAGACAGAGCCATTCATTCCCCAAAGTAATTAAACCTTCTCTATTGTTGTCTTCGCAGCTATATGACAAGTGCATATGCACATATTTGAATTTTCATTCTTGTGTGTAATCATTTCTTGTAATCATTCTGTCATGAATTATTCTAACCAAAAGTTTTTTTTATAATTTTCACAATGCTATTTGCTTTATGTGATTTTTCTTCCCCTTACCCTGTACAGCCTGGAAGACAAAACTATTTTGAATGTGCTGAGTACTGTAGAGATCTCAAAATGAATACTCCCTGCTCCCCCATTGCAAGGAAAGGAGAGGTGGCTATACTTAGTCATTTTGGCATCTTCTAGATCCCTCTTTTAAGTAGACCTGATTTCTTTTTTATAAATATATACTAAAATGTAATAACGTGAATGTAACACCCAGGTTTTTTTCTATCCAAAATTTTGGAACAAGTAAATAAAACATTTTTATGGATCAGATAACTGAAAGAAAACATACAGGAGGGCAAGGACATAAAAACACAATTCCCAGAAGACAGTGCAACCAAGCCTGAACTGCAGCACCTCTCAAGAATGGACAGGCCAGACAGTATTGATGTTGACAAGATAGATCAAAGATAGATCACTCTGACCTTCTGGTGGCAGGCTGATGGCTGCCTGCTGGGGCACACATCAGACAGGGTGCTTGGCACTTGGCAGGTTATACAAATGAAAACTAGAGATGCAGGTGGAATCTGTGAACTAGCTGTGTGGAGAGAACATTTTTGTTATCTGTTTGTAACATCAAACGCTCAGGAAGGGGTGAATTTTAATAAACACAGGTTCTATAGAGAGTTTCTGTGACAAACACATATGGCTGAGAACACGGAATATGCTGTAATATGACAGTTTGGCACTGTATGAAACTATAAAACAATGTGTCAGGCTGACAAGTGATGTTCAATAAATACTGTCTGTTTACTTCTTAAATAAATGACAAGATGTTACACTCTTTTGCCTATACATGATGTAAGGAATGCAGTATGGATTTTGACACATCTACCATTGTGCTTTCACGGGCTAGTTTGGTATTAAGTAGCATGCTGTCATTTTATTGGGTCGTCATAAACAAGCATTTGTACTACAAATTCATTCTGATATGTACTTTGAGTATTGCAACTAAATAATGCAATCAAAACTTGCTGCATTTATCTACTGGTGTGAAAAAAACTGTGAAAAAGTCTAATCACAGTTAAATAATAGGAGAATGTAGCATCTAGCACAGAGTAAACTAAGTAGTATAAATGCTGTTTGGCATGTTACATACATGTAGAAATCGTTGGGGACAATGAACATGGCTTTCACAAACACAAGGGAATGTCAAGCTCACCACATCATACAAGATTTTATATGTTTTACCTAAACTATTATGGGAGTTGATTCAATAAAAGAGAAGAAGCTGCATCATTTAGGAATGTTTAGTTTGAATGCCCAATCATCTGAAAGGGTAATCAAAACAGGATATTTCCTTGTACATGATTGGATTATTGAAGTGAACACAGCTTTAACTTATTCAATAAGCTCAATGAACATTTACTTTACAATGTGAAAATACACATTGCAAAGGTAACAGTCTTTATTCATTTGTATGCCATGTAAGCCATGGCAGAAAAATGTGTGTGGTTAGGCCACAAATATGTCAAAAAGTATGCACAAGCTGCTAATTTTACTATATTACTACTAAAGTACAGGAAAGTTAGGAATTACAGGCACGCAAATGTCAAATACTGAAGCATCTACCAGCCACTGAGAGTATAGAATTTGAAATTCAAATGCAAAAGGAGGAGCTTGTACTGGGTGGGGGATGGGGGGTTTAAATCCCAGCTCGGCCAAGAGGTCCCCAGAATACAATCTAGGATCCTGGGACCTTCCCAGGCAGAAAGGAAGTACTTACCGGCACTGCAACTTTATCTATAATATTGGTGAACCTGACAGTGTGACTTTTAAGTAAATTTCTCAAGATGAAGACAAAAGAGCAAGCCATTGACAAAGTATCTGAGTAGGGAGTGGTACTATTTTTGTATTAGACAGAATAATGGTGTGATGTAGGTTTAAAATATGTTTGTTACATTTTTTTTTTTTTTTGCTCAAAAGCTAAAAAGCTGAAAGTCCAATGTAAAGATATGACAGTGCTGATTCTCCTAAATCTCTGGAGACTGAATAACCCCCCCATAATTCTGCAATGAATGAGGAGAATGCACGAGCCAGGGCGTATCAATAAGGAATGGCTCCCTGGAGTGTAATGAATCCTTTATCTCTTCAATGCTTCATTTGGTTAACAACATATTTATAAAAGGTCAAAATCAATATTTCACAGGAAATCTTATTAATGGGTTTGTATATCAAATGAAAAAGTAGAGTCATCCAAGGACAATGAAGAATTTCCTTCAATACACATTTCCAACAAAAAAAATGCTCCTACTGTGGACATTCCAAATGATGTTCCGAATTATAGGTAAATAAAGTAATTAATTGCCAAAAAACGCAAATTGTATTAAAAAAAATAACACAACACGTTTCTTCAAACAAAAGGAGAGAAAAACAAGTCTAGACAAAAATATGTAAAAAAGAAAACAAACCTGCACTTCCCCTAAGGTACAAAGGCCACTTTCTATATAGAAAAGCAGCATAGTTATGCATATTGGAACTATATTTTAGATCTTTATTTTAAAGTTGGTAATATATGGACTGATTCCCAACTGGCCATTTATTATTTGGACAAATAGTATTAATAGTGTGAAGAAGTCACAAACGTTGAAGTTGTAGCTTGAAGGACACACAAGAAAGGTGGATATATATGTGACATAGGGCAATATTGCCCTCCTCCTGGAGTACATTTCAACCTATAAAAGGCTATGTGTGAGGGGAATACAGTCGGTTACCCCCACTGCCTGCTGCTCCACCAAGATGGTGACGTCTTGCTGATGTCAGCAGAGAATGTGGCACTGACACCCTGAGAAGAGGAGCCTGGGCTGTGTGAGGGTGTGACGTCACGGCTGAGGACAGTGGTAAGCAAAAGTTATGAGGTGGTGTTGGTGTGAAGGAAGGTGCCTCATTGTGTGTGACAAATTCATCTATAGCAGCCCAACAATATAATTGATATGATCTGAGTAGTGTTGGGCTGCTATAGATGAATTTGTTACACACAAGGAGGCACATTGCACTACCACTGGTGGAACTACCAGGGTTACAGCAGTCGCATGTGCGACTGGGCCCTGGCATGCCGCCATTTGGTGAGAAGGAAGAAGAGGGCCCAGTAATCACCGAGGTGGGTGGTGGTAGGGGCCCTTCATGGTTTCTCGCACTGGGGCCCTGAAGTTTTTAGTTACATCTCTGGTTTAACATACATACATACAATGTATACAGTAAGAGGAATTGGCAATTATCTTTGTAATGTGAGATTTTACAGAGTAATAACAGATACAAGATACTGGATATACCTGCTAAAGCAAGGAATATGAGAACAAATATTAAGGACTCACTGCAAAACGTTCTGAGTAATCATCTATACAGCTTAAATAACAATGTATAGTACAGAGGATTACTTTACGGAAAAATTGAATTACATTTTGAATTAGGTCTTTGGAAGTAAATTCATGCAGATGAATGTTTTGGTGAGAGGAAATTAATGTATACAATTAATATATATTATATACAAGTCTGAAATGATTTTTTTTTTGCATTATGATTTGTTTTATTAATAGCAATACAATGCTTTATTTGCCAATACCACTAAACACCATGATGCTACTGAATTAAATAATTTGCCCACCAAACTTTGTATATTTACATTGATTGCAAAGAGTTTGAAATCTGTTTGCAAAAATAGCAATAGAAAATGGAAAACACATTTATTAAAAAAGAACGATAACCATCCTGCAGCTGAATCCTGATTGGTAGAACTTCTGCTGCCAAACCTTTTTTCCATTGTGGATAGGGTTGGAGGGGGTTAAAACTGCTCTTAATTTTTGCCATCTGTGTTTCCTTAGGGAGATTTCCTTTCCTGCCCTGAAAACTCAACAGGAAGTCATATATTTCCAATATGAGGGAAAGCCTCTCTTTGAAAGTTGTCACAGGGACAAGTGCCCCCATTAAAAAACTTTTCCTCTATTCTTGTTCTGGTGGTAATTTTGGATTTACCCTTACTTTCAGAAATCACCATAATATGGACACAGACATCAACAAAACCCTGACCTCTCACTATTCTATTTGAATCCAAAATAAAGTTTTGCCTTTAATTATACTTTAAGGTGCTTTGTAGACAGGCTTTGATGGGAAAAAAACAGTGTGCTTTTGACATCAGTTTAAGTCCTCAGTCACACTAGAAACGGCCGGCACGTACAGCTCCGTGCTGCATGCATGGCTGTATCGGGCAGCTCCCGGGAAGGACAGGTGCTGCGTGTGATTAGTGCACAGGCCCTGTCTTTCTCTATGGGACTACGTGGCCGTACGCTGCCCTACGCTCACCACAAGTGCAGGTCCATATGGGTGCGGGTGTCCCAGGTCGGACGCCGACAGGATCCATACTGTCAGTGTACGAGTACGGACACCCGCACCCACACGGACGTGCAGGGCGGATAAGCGCTGGGTGACATACAGCCGCGTAGTCCCATAGAGAAGGACAGGGGCTGCGTACTAATCACACTGTCCTTCTCAGGAGCTGCCCGATACCGCCGTGCACGCAGCACGGAGCTGTACGTGCCGGCCGTTTCCAGAGTGAATGAGGGCTTAGACTCATCTGAGATAATTCAGAATTGATTACAGGTGCAGTTGACCAGCAATTGACCTGAAGTTAACATGCTTTTGACTTGTTTCAGCTGCTCTTGTATTCCCATAGACTTGTATAGGCAGAGAAGCATTTCTAAAGTTATTAAAGGCCTGTTGACACAGGCCCTAAGGCATTTGTGGCAGAAACATGTAGACAGCGTTCTATTTTCAGCAATAGCCAGGTACAATCCCTGATCTGCAGGCTTTTAGTGCAGATACAGTCAAAATGTTGAGCCATATGTCCAGCTTACATATAGCTCTTTCAAGTGTAATACCGGGTGATAACTAATAGATTCTGCCTTTATTCAGTTTAGAGCAGTTAGAACAACAGAAGATAATTGCTGTGTGGTTAAGGGGGTTAATTTTAATTCTGCAAAGTGTTTAGTATTCCTATTAAATTATATATAACGGTAAAACTGTTTTTTGGTTTATTAAAACCTTGTCAGGTTTTTTTTTTCCCTTCACTTCCTGTCCTAGAGACATGACAGGACCTCACCTCCTGTTCCAGTGACCTCTGAACCTCCACCTGGGACACAAACAATGATAAAAACCTGACAATGGTTCTAGACCTTCCCCACTATATCCAAAGCAAAAAAAAATGGGATTTAAATATACTTTAAGCATGACAACCATCTTTGATGTAGGGGTTGTACAGCACAATACAGAACAGCAATCAAGAAATAGGGGAAGTGTACTCAGTAGGGATGTCCAGAAACCAGTTCAGATACCAGTGCTCATACTTGGCATTTTCATGAGAACTACCAGGGTTGCAGAGGTTGCAGCTGTGGCTGGGCATTGGCGCTCCAAAACTGTCCTGAAATCATTAGTCTGTGTTGTTTTCGAAAAACTGTCACATGACAGTAAACAAAAATGTATCAGTACTTGTATCTGTGAGTACTTGGGCAAGTATCAGTACTTGTACTTGCAAAAATGGTATCGGTGCATCACTTATATATATTTATTAACACAAAATCATACATTAATACAGATTTCCAGCAGTCCTTCCCCCATCTCTCCTAACTGAAACTTTGTACCTCAGTACGAGCTCTGCCAGTATGAGAATGTGCAGAAGCCTGAGCTCTGCAGCCCTGATCGAGTGGTCACAATTGTAATGCTTTCCAGGCTTGAATACACATGTATTATTTATATATTATTATTTATGCATTTCTTTAATTTTTGCAAAAGGTGAACTTATATTTAATATATTACACTGCAAATACAAGCAGTGGCGGATCTATTAACCAAAGGGCCCTGGTGCAAGATTTTATCTTGGGCCCCCCTCCCAAGATGGGGGCCGGGGGGCGCGGGAGCAGATCACACTGGCCCGCGCTCCCCCCCATCTGTCTCTAATGTTGCAGTAGCGTGCTGGACTTACCTGAGACCCTGCAGAGCACACCATAGATCCTGTATATCTATACCTCTGCAGGGTCCCAGGTAGGCTGGTCTGGTCGTCGGGATGCCGCCTTGGTACAGTTGATACCCATGTAAGAGGCCCCCCAGACCCCTCACATGGGTACCGGCCATACCCCTCTGATGGCGGTGTTCTATCAAAGGTTGTGACTACGTTAAAATGTGTGACTGGTGACATGGTCACACGTTTTAACGTAATCCCGCCCAGTTTTTCGGCGGTGGAATGTGTTCCCCCAGCGGTCTCTAATGTTGCAGTAGCGTGCTGGACTTACCTGAGACCCTGCAGAGCACACCATAGATCCTGTATAGCCCACCTGAGACTCTCTATGGTGGGCTCTGCAGGGTCTCAGGTGGGCTGGTCTGGTCTGGTCGTTGGGATGCCGCCTCGGTACAGTGCGTGCTGGAGTAAGAGGCCCCCCAGACCCCTCACATGGGTACCGGCCATACCCCTCTGATGGCGGTGTTCTATCAAAGGTTGTGACTACGTTAAAATGTGTGACTGGTGACATGGTCACACGTTTTAATGTAATCCCGCCCAGTTTTTCGGCGGTGGAATGTGTGACCACCAATAGGTGAAGCATTCCAGCGCTTTCCCAGCTGTTCCAGGGCACATCAGCATCGCAAATCGCATGTGCAGGAGAACGGATCTGCCCTGAAACAGCTGATCGGTCCTGAAGGCACTTCTCACCGACTGCGATCTCGAATTCCACCGCACTCACACAGTCGGATAGAAGTGACATTTAAGGACCTATCAGCTGTTTCAGGGGCAGATCGGTTCTCCTGCACATGCGATTTGTGAAGCCGATCTGCCCTGGAACAGCGGAGAAAGCGTTGGAATGCTTCACCTATTCCACCGCCGAAAAACTGGGCGAGATTACGTTAAAATGTGTGACCACATCACTGGTCACACATTCTAACGTAGTCTCAAACTTTGATAGATCACATGCCTACCTGTAATCATTTAATCAGAGAAATAGTTTATAATACATTACAGTGTAATATTCCCCATTATAATCCACTAGTCTAATTACAAGAAAAAGTATGAAATACCAGTACACAACTACTATTCTACTATCTACTACAACTACTACAACTACT
>NW_017306628.1:1214358-1218335 GCF_000935625.1 Nanorana parkeri | reverse complement strand
ACACACACACGTCTCCTGTGACTCACCTCCCCTCCCGCCGCCTGTTACTATGGACGCGGCTGGGAGGGGAGGTGAGTCACAGGACCCGCCCCCTCACTGTGAAGCCCGTCGGCAGTGCGGGGCCTCGGTGTTCGAACACCGGGACCGTTCACTGCCATATATTGCAGGGCCGGCTGTGGGGGTGCCCAGGACCGGACCCATAGTACTCAGTATGGGTATGAGATGTTTTCATGCACTAATATAATAATGTAAATTTGATTGCTTATCAACAAATGCCTGTCCATTCTTGTAGTTGTGGAGAATGGAAAATAATTGTCATTTGATATTGGCACAAGTTCCAAGATGCAAATATAATAGATATATTTAATTCAGTCTGTTTCCAGGAATTATTTTTAAATTGGCACATAAATCCTTGTTGTGGCTAAACTCCATGGGTGAGTTTAATCTTAGGATATTAAATGATTTAACTTTTATTAGCAGTCACCACAGCGTAGCACATTGATTTCTAACAAGAGGTTAAATCGCTTAGTATAATGAGATAAAAATTGTCCATGTAACATAGCTTTTATTGTTAAAAAAGTGCATTTAATAATTATATCATTAAATTGTTACTGTATACTTCTAATGCTAATCATACCCTCATTTTACCAACATAGATTCACTGAAAATATAATTATATGAGCCACAGTGTTCATTTTAGACACAAACAATATATTTGCTTGCTGATATGCAAATGGCTTGGAGCTTTCAGTACTTCAAAATGAATTGCCTGTTCACCTAATTATTTAACTGTGTCAATGGGCTCTGCATTATCATATGTAATTGAATAGTTCAATATGATAACATCTATGTAACTATGTTAACATAGACACCATCTAGCAAAATTTAATAATGTACTCTCCACTTTAAATAAGGAGTGTGACACTTAAAATGTGACATTCATGTTCTTTGAATAGAAAGCTGTATACATTTGTGTACATTAACTAGCACACCTACATCAGATTTCTATCTTTATGAGGTTGTACTGTATATGGTCTGCCTAATCCTAAAGTAACTCATGCAAACTTAGGTAAATAAAGAATTAAAGGTATCTATTGACATCAGATAGTGGTCCCTAAATGATCAAAGCATTCTTGTTTATGGATTGCATTACTTTCAGGGATAAATAAGGAAACAGTCACTAAATCCCAATCTCTGAAGACACGCCTGGTGGGGAAAATATATATACAGCATATAGAGTGGCATAGCGAGGGGGGGCACTTGCCCCTGGGTGCCGGTATGAAGGGCCGCCAGCAGGGCTGAATTTCCCAGGGAGCAGAGGGGCAGCAGGGATGCCTCCTCTGGGACATGAAGTTATCAGCTACCTCCCTCACCGCCGGCCAGCTGGATATATATAGTTATATTTGGGGAACTTAGCACAATGCTAAGTCTTAAAGCATGCAGGGATCAGTCTCAAAGTCATTTGTCTCAAACAGGAACAGTCTTTATTTTCTGCATAGGCTAGCAGCCACAGCAATCCAACAAAAATAGCTTGTCTTCAGCATCTAACGAAATAAAGTTTGTTTATGTTCAGCATAACAACATACATTGGCTCACCATTCTCAGGTTGTCCCACACACTCACAGTGTCCCAGTCCATTAAGGTTTTTCTCTTGCAGCACTGTTGCCACTGTTTGTTTCCTCCAGACAACCTCAGTACTGTGCTAACCTGCACACCTTGTTCACAACCTGCAGCCGTGTTGTAGCAGTGAGGAATTGAACCTGGGTCTATGAGGTGGTGGTGCTGTAGCATTGCCTTTGAGCCACCAGACTGACTCAGCTCTTCTTACAGATAATTGCACAGCAGTTTTTCTCTGGGCTCTCTAGCTCCACCTAGTTACCAGCTGCAGTCTATCTGCAATCAGCCCAGCCTTCAAATACTGAGCATTTCCTGTGCTCTGAGCCTGTTTATTTGGGTTTGTTCCTGTGTGTGCTGCTGTTGGATTGATCGCTGTCTATTATTAAGACCTTGGCCTGTTTCCTGACTATTCTTTTGCCTTCTGATTTTGTACCTCGCTGCCTGTTTATGTTAGACCTTGGCCTGTTTCTTGACTACTCTCCTGGATCCTGATTTTGTACCTGATTGCCAGTTTGTTGCTGACTCTGCCGCCTAACCTAAACCTCAGCCTTGCTCCACTTCCTGCTACACTGGACTCCACTCTGACTCCTGGATGGAGTTCTCCTGTCTTCCAGGTGGAGCCCTCATCATTAGCCAGCACCCTTTCCATAAAGGGCTGTGCACAGATGTGCAATAATTAGGTGATGGTCACTACTAAACCAATGATCTATCAATGGAGATTTCATCCCTCCCATTTCTTTTTGAAATCTCCCAGTTCCAGGATACCAAACCAAATCCAGAAAGCCTGGGGAGAACTGCAATGCCAGCATTTTCCCTGTAAAAGTGTTTGCTTTCTAGAACCACTCAACACTTCTGATTGAGAGTCCTGGGTGACTATTTTGCCAAAATGCAGTGGCTTTTCATGCACTGTCACATATTCCCCCCATTGTTCCGATCTGGAGGAGTGGACACACAGCCCCAAACCGTTCATCTGGATAAGTTCCATCTTCTTAGATCTACGTTTCCACCAGCAACAGTTGCTTGCTTTAAACAGGGTGACACCAGTTTTCCTCTCTACTCCCCCAATGTCCCTGTCCTGGATGTGTCTAAAAAAAACAAGTCTCTCCCTACTATTTACCAGTATGTTAACGAAAGAAAAAAGTATTTCTTAGGTTCACAAAGATTAATAACAGCAGTAACTAGGCCTTGGGATTTTAATAGATGCAGGGTCCCATTCCCATATCATAGTTAATGAATTAGTTCACTCAGTGAGGAAACATTGTGGTTAAATGTTTTATTTTTGATGCCAACCATTCCAGTTAAATTTAAAGTAATTGAGTGATCAAAGTTTGGTAACTGGTCCGCATTCTAACTAAACTATGTTTCTATTCTTTGGGGGGTAGATTTTTTACCTAAAAATTATTTAATGGAAAAAAAACCACACTCATGACAAGATTAGCACAAGCATTCCCTCTACCTGCTTTCTTAAAGTGAGATACATGGGTTCTATAATCGTTTTCCTTTTAAAATATTTTTTGTCTCCTAAGGTTTATATACTTTATTTGTCTTGCTGTAGAAAACAGGTGCAGGAGTAAATTCAATCATTAAAGGCCTTGGTTGTCAAATAGTTTCTGCAAGCTCTTCCTGGCATCTGAAGGTCCCTGAAGGAGAGTCGGTAGACTTTCAGGCTGTTGTAGCTATAATGCCTGTAAAATGGAAAAAAAATAAAATGTATCAGTTCAAGGAACATTGTCAACAGTCGTACTGATGGCTTATTAAATTAGATTAATGATGTAAAGGAAAATGGTAGGCAATGTAAATTTTTTTAAAGGTTTACGTGTATTTTAAGCCAGCTGATTTAAATCTGTTCTAGCCCTTTCTGCATATTGCCATAGCAATTTTAGGAGATTGGGTTGTGGGAGACTAGGTGCAGAACAGGTCAGGAACACACCAATTTTTAGTAGCTCAACAACATTGCTAAAAATGTTTAGTTGCTCCATCACATTTCCAAAATTACTACCAATTATGGTGGTACCTCAGTTCACAAGCGCTTCTGTTCGCGAACAATTCGGTTTGCAAACAGGAAGTTCTGCAAAATTTTGCTTCCGTTCGTGAACTCTGCATCAGGTGACGAACAGAACCGCAGCCATCTTCCCTGCTCTGACACATGGTCATGGCTTCCTCTAGTCGAGATCGCGGTCTGATCACAGTTTGATCCGTGACCAGAATCGTGGAACGAATTACGTTCGTGAACCGAGGTACCACTGTAATTGATAGGAGTAGATATATCAATTTCTATGAAGATGGAACAAGAGAAGTATTGGGAGAGTAAAATGTACTGTTTCCAATGCTTAGACATGGTGTGTGACACTGCAGCTGCC
>NW_017306628.1:1196858-1209358 GCF_000935625.1 Nanorana parkeri | reverse complement strand
TGTGTAGTTCATACAGTTAAGGAATTCAGCGTAGTGTAGTTCTCTCTCCAACCCAAGTTTGCTGACTGAACAGTAAAAGAGCAGTAAACTGAGGAGGTCATGTGTTTGCTCACTGATATCTCCTCCTATCAGCATGTTGCTTGTCAACACATATGCATGCAGCACACCTGATTTTTGTTTCCTAGTCATTCCCCTTCCTCTACCAATCTATAAGTGCTGCTGTATAAAATTGCAAAAGGCTTAAACCCAGAAAAATTCAGGTCTTTAGAGCAATTGCATTGAAAATGCTTTAATGAAGTGACAATGAATACACAACTGCATTACCGTGTGGTTTTTATACCTGCCTAGAGTTTAGATTTAATATTACGTATCTGTATAATTCTTGTCCTTGAGAACCCCATACAGGACAGAATTTTAGAAGGTCACTTAGCAGTTTGCTTGGTAAATTCCATGTTACATGAATCCTTATTGTTTAAGCAAACAAAACTGAAATGGTAAAAGACTGAGGTCCTTGAGGATTCAAGCAACACAGCTTACATAGACAGGCCAGTAGACTGCTTACTAGTATCAATGCCTTGCAAGGGCTTAGTTCCCACAAAAGTTAATGTCTGCGTGGACTGTGTGTATTTTTCCTTCTGTGTTTTTACACTGTGATCCTATTTACTCATCCTATTTAATTTCAAGTGGCTGACCCTAACAGGTTTCTCTATGACTTTAATGGGGACACAGTGTTGGAAAGTATTGGATGTTTCTTTGTAAAATGCTATAGAATATGATGGTACTATAGGGAAAAAAAAGCTTGCAACTTTTCTTTTGTTCACCATCCCTTTAATCAGAATTTAACACTCCTACTGAGCAGTATTAGCACATAAACATGATATATAACATGGCTTAATGTATTTTCCGAAGAACAGAAACCATTGCTGTGAATAAACATCTTTCAAGCTCAGCCAAGTCAATGTGGAGGAGTTGAACATGTAGCTCTGTGTGGCCACTCCTGCATGTCAGAGCTGACATATGTGCCCGGAAAGAGAAAGGTTCTGCTTTCATGATGCAATCAGAGCTTCCCCATTCCATCCCATTTTTATATAAGATGTGTTGTTCTCCGCATGATGTACTGGAAAAAGTTTGGACAAAGACGTTCATTTTTATGGTGCTAGACTTGTCATTTTTATTTGGTAGGAATTGGTTTCACACCATATCTTTTAGATTATCATCTTTTTGACTGGGAGAGGGGGATAGTTTCCACATCTACAACCTAGTCTTTCTAGAACATTCAGATGACAGGGACAGCTTTCTACACAGTCTACATTAGAGCACGGCCTACATGTGAATGCTTGAGAACATCCATGAAGAAAGCCTAGCTCATACATACAGTATACTATTGTGTGTACATGGCGAGTGCAATCTGACATCGTGCTTCTGTTATCCAATTGTTGTCTGTTTAATGCTATGGTGCATCCCTTCTTTCTTGCACCCTCAGACAGGCATTAGCCATAATGTAGTTTTGCTACATAGAATATATATTAGCTCCTCTCTGATTACAAGTAAAAGAAGCTAATGTTAGCTGTCTGCATTAATTAACTTCAACAGCACCCATTTTCAAAAACTATATCAAACAATCCTTTTAATGAGCTCACAGATCAAAAAATGTATTTCTGTTACAGTTAGGAATTGATTGGATGAATTACCCACCAACTTCTAGTTGTTTTGTATCTCCAGCTGTTCCACAAGGTCATTATGAAATTGTCCCTTGGGATTCCACTATTTGCATTATGTCGGCATCAAGGAGTCCACTGGGGGAACAGGACACCAAACTTTGGCTTTGTAGTAGCTTTGAGATTTAGCTGAATTCAAAATTTTACCAACCAAGTCTTCGCCACTATCAATATTAGTTGTGAATGGAGAGGACCTATAAAGTATTATGCTCCAGGCTGTTTTTATAAGAAGTAAAAAAAAAGATGAATAATTGACACCGCTCACATGAACCAACCAGTTATTAGCTTAGACTGTCTAATCCTCAGTGAAAAAGGTGACTGTTGGAAACTCAATAGTTGCTATCCTAATTTTCTTTGATGTAGTCTTCATAGTCCCATCACATAGTTAAGGATTAACAATGTGTAAAAACACTTATATGAGAGCACCAAAGAACTAGCTCACAACAGTAGTTTTAACCTTCAATTTTCTTTCTGATAGAAGGAAGAGCAACATAAAGAAAATATCAGCATACCAGAGACTACTAATTTATATAAAAAGTAGCAGCTATTTCAAAAATCAAAAGGTTGTTCAAAAACATAGGGGTCTTGTAGGAATGAATAATCTTTCTAATAATTTTGGAGCATAAAACACATGCATAATAGCTAATATCAGCTTCATATCATAGCTTCATAGGTATATTCTTAAATATCACAATATGTTTCTATTTAAATATGCCATTTTTTGTAGGATCGGTTAGAATTTTTGTCTACTAAAACTTTACATTTTGTACATGCTGAAAATGTTGGGGGTCCAGCTGAACAGACTGGGAGTCATTTTTGCTTCTTTTAATTCATATGTTAGTACTGCATAGCTGCAGTTGGAAGAATAGGGAAAATGTTTACTTTACTTGCCATCAAGGGTTTTTATTCGCTTTTATAATAATGGTAAATGGCTTGGCCAGCTGATTTGAAAAATGTTCCGGAGGGCTTGGCAGCGAAAGGGTTAAGGCCTTTGTGACTAGGTGAGTTCTGGTCAGAACATGGATTAGCTTTGTTTTCTGTAATCTTATGTTATTGTTTTCAAAAGTGCTCAGGCAAACTAGAGAGGTCTGTCTTAAAGGGGTATTGAATCTAGAACTATGCAAGCACCATGACAAGGAAGGTCCATTAGCCACAGCTTAAGAAGCCCCTAGCAACCTCTGGAGGAACCCTAGTGTTCAATGGAACCCTGGTTGAGAATTGCTGGTCTAAATCATTGTTTAATATTTAAAAAACATGATACACATACAATGCACATCATTCCACTAGTTATAAACCGTGGAAATAAAGAATCTATCAATATGTGAACCAATAATCAGATGACCATGCGTTGTGCACAACGTAAGTACAGAAAAAATCCAAATATCTCATAACCAGCTCCGAAGGGGACTAAATGGTCTATAATCTAATAAACCATAAGTGAATTTTTTTTATTTTACGAATAATTAATCTTATAGTGCAATTTGGGCGTAGTCACCTATTTAGCACAGCTGCTTCAGAGAGAGTTCAGATTCCTAAGCACAGTTTTGAGTACCTCTTACCAAACATAGAAGTTTATCCTTTTAAAACATACTTTTAAATAAATATTCTCTGTCTTTCCATGCCATTCAACAATCTAGTTCAAGAAACTCAGAGACCAATAAAGGTTCTCCTTTTGTTTGATTGTTAAATGACAGGGCTGGTGCCAAGAGAGAGAGGGGCTTTATCTCAACTTGGAGAGGCCTTGTGTACAGCCCAGGCCTAGGTTCCAGGGTCATCTGCAGAAATAAAAGAGTTAACTAGAAACTAAGCACATGTACTTGCAGGGAAAAGAGGCACATGCACATTACCATTATTGTTACTTTTAACCCGTTGGTGGACATGACAGTTTCACTTAAGTAAAAAGGCTTTCTACAACAAACATATTATTTGTCTAAATTTGTTAATCTGGATATTGATCTAGTTTTAATTACATGATTTTGAATTCTCTGTAAACTTACCATTTATCTTTCAAACATCATGACCTGAAAGGCAGACCAATGGAGTGATTATGGTCTCACGGAAAGTGCAATTCATTATACTGAAACTGATCAATACCTGGTGCCAGATTTTGCTGCAAAATTATATGTTTATTCACTGGGATTGATGTTAAAATGTCTAACTACTGTTTATTGCTACACCATTTAATTTGTCACTTCTCTTGTATTATTAAAATGAACTATGTTAAGAACTTCATGAGTTTGGTAGAACTGCCATTATTATAGGTTTTACCATAGTCAGTAAATCGAGGAATCTTACACAATAGTTCATTATGTGTATAATGTATTTTTTTTATATATAAAAAAAAACCACTTTGGAGATGTTGACTTACTGGATATTTCCAAAATTTGGGATATTTGACAGTTTCCATTTTTACTATTGAGTGTTTTATCATTTATTTACAGTGAATGCTTTTTAATTCCTTTAGCCCACTATTAAAGCTGTTGTTCTTGTTTTGGTTGTATATTGGGAGTTTCAACCACCTGCTGGTTTCAAATGTGTGAGATTTCTTCTTCCTCTAAAGGGCCAGAGAATGGCATAGGTTATAAATCCCCCCACCCCACACTTACTACACTCCATGTTTTTCCTGTCCCATATCAGGGTTTAGAGAACGAGTATATCTGACCCAAGGAGACTCTAGTAGGAGTTTGTAGCAGCTGATTAAGCCTTTTTTATGTCATTTTATGTATCTAGGTTGTTGCTGTAGATGGCAGTCATTTTCTGGCATATACAGCTCTAACGCCAAGGTGATGGCTTTATGTCCTTCTGGGTTTCTCTGGTACCAGTAACATGTTGTAGTTTTGAAAACCCAGAAAAAAATCCTCTAAACCCAAAGATACTACTGAACCCCATTGAAATCTATGGCAGCAGAATCTTGCTATTTTATTTTGCCTTTTTCAAGGTCAATTTGCAAGCTTTTGTAAAAAAAAAGGCATGGGTGGCAGGGCACTGCCATGTGATAGATGTACCATTTAAAAAAAAATTACCATTCAGCACCATCAGGTGTCTGACAGTGAGAGCAGAGCGGTATCTACTGCTCTTGCTGTCACTGTTTGACAGCTGGTATAGCCCAGGATTAGAAAATCCTGATGTATATCGGCTTTTTTCTAAAGTCTCAGCAATATAAACATTTAGCGACATGTTTCTTTTGCTGAAACAATGTTGCAAGCTACTGATTGTTCTGGGAACGATCAGAAGTCTTTAGTGACACTGATCCCTGTCATTGGCTTTTCCTAAGTTTGGAGAAGCCTAATAATAACCAAACATTAATTAATTAAATTATCAAGCAGTCGTAGTGAGATTTATTCACATTAACTGCTTGATATCATTAAAAATAAATAAAATGTGTAAAATATGTTTTACAAAATAGGGGGAAGTGTAAAAAAAATATAGAAAAAGTATAGAAAAATAAATTTAACAAATATAAATTATATATTTAAATATATTTGTCTGCTATCATTATAAAAAAAAATAACCCCAGATTTGTTTTTCACCCTAAGGGTTAATTTTTTAAATTTTATTTTAGTGTTGCACTTGGAATGTTCCTTTAGTTAAGATCACTAAGAAGGACAAAGTCCCTTTCATGACATAGGTTTGTTTTACTACTGAAAAGGACTCGAAATGTTTTGTTGGCAGGTTTCTTGAACTCTGACTGGCCCAAGTTCCATAACCACCTCAGAGAAAATACATTAAGTAAATATCTCTTTGATTCTCTCTCTGTTCTTCAAAAAGTCATCAAACTTTAGTCAGAATACCTCAGTATGCTCTGTGTGGGCTTCTTCACATCATTCCTGTCGCTGAATCCCAGAGTCTGAAGAGTGAATATTAGGCCTGACATATACCTTTCCTCCTTTCCTCTCATTCCATGTAGGGGAATGGGTGAATCTGCCCATGTTCGATTTGCCACTAAATTCTATTTGAGGTTCGGCCAACCCAAGTCTCATTGAAGTTAAGTTGGAGTTGAGAATCCTTTCATTAAATTCTAGCCAATTTAGGGCTAATAGGCAAACTACTGCAACAAAATGAGCACTACCATGAAGGACATGTACCAAAGCAAAACAATTTTTTTTTAAATACCATACAGCAGGAAGAGATCCTTTTCATTTGGCTTTGAGGGCAGTATTAAAAATACACACACTTGGGGGTTGCCTTAAAACTGTACACAACAGAACAGTATGGTTTTTACAGACAGACAGACTCAATGACATCATACTCTGGCAGTGTATATTTTTGTCTTTTACAATTATTTTGGCTTACATACTGTACAGCAGCACCTCATCACAATTAATTTCATATTGAAAAAGGGCTTTATCTGGTAGTTTTAGCTGTAATACATATAATAGTTTTCATTAACCACCTCCCGTCCGCCGAACGTTGAAAAATGACCGGACAAGAGTCTTCTGGATGCAGGTGGACGTCTTTAGACATCCTTCGAGCCCGCTCGCACGCGCCCCCTGGCGTGCATGAGCGGGAAACCGCCAGAATTTTACACGGCAAGTGATGGCCATTTACATACTAGCGGTCCGGCGTCTGTAAAGATGCCCGATCGCTTGTATAATGTGAGCCTCTGTGGGCCCCCCTCCTTACCTCTTCACGTGGTCCCGGGCATCCGGTCCGGCACCCGCAGTGTGGCTCCCTGCATGGAGAACAGAGGGGGATCAGTTCATGATCTCCCTCCGCTCTCCTCCCTGGTCTCTGAATGCAGGAAGTTTACTTCATCACTTGCGCATTCCTCTGTCACTCTCTGGTACAGAAACCGAAGAGAAGCTGATGAATTAGATCTGTGCTTCATCAGCTTCTCCTGGGGTCCCTAGGTGACATTAGGGGTCTTAGAGACCCCTGATATCTCCATAAAGCGGACCTGTCACTGTAATTTGATATCACATAGGGGGATTCTTATCCCCCTATGTGTTAACAATAAAGTTAAGTGTAAAAAGAAAAAAGTTAAAAACAAAAACAAATTGCTCACAAAATAAATAACATTTACACACACAATAAAAACCCCACAACATTTTTTTCAAGTCCCACACCCCCACATAGATGCGCAAAAATGCCTTAGGTGCGCCTACACACAAAAACAACGGTTGCGCCAATTACGCTGCACATGTTACATATCGCCGTGAACGTCACAGTGAGAGCAATAATTCTAGGGCCATCAATCACTGATAGCACTTAACTGATGAGCGGTAAAATCTTTTAAAGCGCCTATGGTCAATTTTGGCAATGGTAGTTTCCTAACATAATAAAGGGAAAACTGTTTTTTTTTAAATATTCGGTACTTTTTTCATTATATAGTAAAAAACCCCACTGGTTATCAAATACCACCAAAAGAAAGCTCTATCTGTCCCCAAACAATGGTACAAAATGAATTTCAGTACAGTGTTGCATGACGGAATAAATGTCAGTCAAAGTACCGCAGCGCTGAATAATGAAAAATGGCCTGGACAGGAAGGGAGTGTAAAGTTGTGAGTGTTAGCTGCTTATAGCAATTGTTTTCATATTTACAATATGATACTAAAATATAAAATCACAATGTGCTGAGCTACAAACTTTTGATTTATTTTGCATTATTTATATGATTTTTATTTATTTTGAGGCATGCTCTTTATAGGAAATATTTATACTGTACTATGGGTAAGATATTTATCCTTGTCGAATCTTATGGTCCTTCTGGATGTTTTTTTATTATTCCATCTTTTTATTTGTTGGCTTTGGTGGTCTTAGCCAGCCCATTAATTTTATATTTGCAAATATTAAAGTTGGCAGTAGATGAGCTGAATGAGCGGTGGCCATATCGGCGCATGCAGGTGCCGCCATCGTGGTGTAAACCAAGATCTACTCCAAAATGGCGGCACGCATGCACAGAACACAATGGCGGCAGATATGACTGCAGCTCGTTCTGCGGTTTCAGTGTGTGGTTTCAGATTTGGAGGCTCGTTGCCTCCGAATCCGAAACAACATTAAAATTAAGTTCCTTTGATAAAACGAATGAAAACGTTTTCGTTTCCATTTGTTTCATCTGGAAACAAATTTTTTTGTTGTGCACATGTGTACTGTTTAGTACACTGTTCACACAGAAGGAGTGCTATTACCCCTCAGTGGTTTGATACACATGCACACTGTGTTGTATTGGTTTCTAACATTGAAGAATTGATGTTTCATATGTGATTATTTTATTCACATGATTTCTGAATTTGCACATTTTCTTGATATATTATATTTAAGTGTGTGTTAGACATATTAAGGAGGTTTATGCAAACCCATGATTTTGTAGCTCAGCACATTGTGGTTTTATATTTAGTTTTACTTATTTATAAGTGGTTTAGTGCCTTGTAGCTGTTCTTATTTTAAGATTTCTGGTGCAAAGTTTTTCTGATTCGTTATATGATATCAAAATATGATGGAAAGGCAATGAACTCAAGCTACTTATTAGCATTCACATATTAGCTTTTGACCATTTAGTACAGTCAAATCATTATATATTGATATTTTATATAGCTACTAAGTTCTATTAAACCACTTAAACAAATTATTTTTATTTTGATAATCATATAATTTATTTCATAATAACTGGTTTTATTCATTTACTTTTGCCATACTTTTTAACATTTAATACCCTTTTTTATCAGCGAATGTATTTTTTCTCTATTTCTTTATATCTACATTTTTATAAATATTCAATGCTTAATATAATTATTTGCGTGTTAAAATTAATAAAAGTTAGACTTATGCAAAATAGTAAATAACATTGTTTGATCACCTTTGTTATGACAGTTAATAATTATTCAGAATGTTAAAAATGTACTGTACACATTTTGATGAATAAAGCATATCACACACAAAAAAGAAATAAGGGAGTCAAGTATTAAGTGTGTTGAACACTTAAGACATTTAAATTTGAAAGTGATTTTTCTCCTTGTTTTATGCTGGTGACACATATTGAGCGGCCTTTTTCAGTCTACGTCTGATAAAATTCCTATTGCGATCAATGAAGATTTTCATCTTAAATAAACATTTTGACAACTATGGAAGACACACAAGATGTCCTTTGTTATCTGCAACTTATATAACCGAGTAAATATAATTATTTTCTACAAGAACGTTCATTTTATTTCCTGCATATTTATGCAATATCTGTTTAGATTTTAATTAGATGGATTCAGGGCATATTTTGTAAAAGTATTATTTCGATAATACGTTACTCTCTTACTTTGTAGAAAGACAGTTAGGAAAAAGCCAAGATAATTCAAGGTCAGGTACAGATGCCGCTTTGTCCAATAAATATGATGTATAGTACAATAAAAATGACAACTAATGCCCTCGCCATTAGGAGTATCTCCACCAACTGGATGAAAAGACGGCAACATATGAAACAGTATGGAAAATAGATTTATAGCCAAAACTACATCAGTTTTCTAGCTGAAGCAATATTACTTGTTAGACCAGATGAGTTAAGAATGTTTCTGATATCAATATATTCTCATTATTTTCTGCTAAGAAATATATGTATTTATTGTTTAAACGTATTAAAATAAAGTACTGATTATGTGAAGGTGGACAGATGAGTGAACTAGTCCACTTGAATATAGATCCAACCTGGAGTGGGCAAAAATACTTTGTTTCTTCCCAGAGATATCAGCCCAACATATCAAGATCATGGTTTTGTATCACTATTTTTAGAGGACCTTTGAGTGTGCAACCCTTGCTACTGCCTGAAAACCCACCAGGATCAGGTCAGCAAGTTAAAAGAAAGCCCTAATAAAATATATGTTCCTCACTCCAAACAGCAGCCCATTGCAGTAGGAAACTAGGCTCTCTCGCACCTGTGTGGTATAAGAGATTAAAGTATGGGTATGCTGAGGGTTTACTTACCCTGTGCCACCATGTGCCAAAGTGAGAGGAGTAGAAAGTATCTGTGTGCTGAATAAAAAGAAATTAAGGTTTTAATAGTGGCACATGTAGTGTGGTGCAGTAAAACAGGGGGATAATAATAGCGTGCTAAATAAGATATAATTGACAATAAAAAAAATCCATTGAATAGCAGTGCAAGTGTTGCACCATGGCAAAGCATAATAGCAGCAAGCTTTGATAATGACAGCCCTACAGGGAACTAAAGTAATACAATTCTCTAAAGAGTTGTAAGTTCAAATATGAAGTTAGAAAATGGTTCTCCTGTCAACACGGGCCCCAAATGGTCAATTGTATACAATACACAGACAACAAATAGTTAACTTTTACAATATAACAGTAACTTCCTACCAACGGGAGTATAGAAAAAGAAGGAAACTTGTTTGGGTTAATAAACATATGTAATCTCCTCCCACCCAGGAGGGGGGTTTCTCTTCGGGAGATCCCCCCTGCCTAGTACTGTGAGGGACCCGCTCCGGCAGGTCCCCGAAGGAAATGGGTCCACCGGCCTTTGGGTTGGTGGGCCAACAGTCTCAACCCCTGTCAGGAGCCTTGCACCCCGGGGGTCGGGAAAGTAGGTCCCTTCTTTGGAAGGACCTTGCACCCTTGTGCACGTTTTTGTGTGCTGTGATTTCACGGTTCACTTTTTTTGTTCACAGGGGGAAGTTTGTTTTGATGCACATCCACCGGCTTCAAAAATAAAAAAAATAAAAATAAACATGTGTAATAAGTAAGAAGTATTGTATAACTCACAATTGTATGGTTGCAATATACCTGCTCTGGTCAAGCAACCAGGTGAGAAGTCTGTGGAGTATGTAGCTGTCTCTAAACAGAACGTCATAGAGGGAAGTTGCTCTCAATGCTGGATATTTTGTTCCAGATGAATATGTTTGTTATGGCTATTCACCTTTGGCTTATGAATATGTTGTAATGATGAGCTGAAAGGTAAAGGTCAGCAGAGGCAACCACACAGAAGGAAGATGCTCTAAAAGAAAGCTGCTTTTAGAAGGATTTTATTGGTCAGATAAAACACCATAAATGCATCTCTTGGCTTCCAAATGGCCACTTCCTCAGGACATTAATGTGTCATATACTGATGAAATTAAATGCATACAATAAAAGATTTTAGATCAAGTAGAAATGATCTTTCTACCTGTGATCTCACGGCTGGCTCCGGCCACTTTCAGAGAGATCACCGTCCCTGGTTACCTGCTAACCAGGGGCACTGATCTCCAAACAGCTGACTCTCCCTGGCGGTCTGCACTTCGGGTCGGCAGAACATGCTGAGCATGTTCGGCCGACCTGAAGCCACTCGAAGCAAGCCGATGTACGTTCGGCTCACTTCACTTCAGATCGGTCATTCACTCGGCTGCCCTCGGCATCTTCGTGAATAGACCCCATAGTTATTTATTATTATTATACAGGATTGATATAGCGCCAACTGTTTGTGCAGTGCTTTACAATATAAGGAAGACATTTCAATCACAATGCAATTCAAGACAAGATGGTAAGGAGGGCCCTGCCCCTATTCAGTGGCTATGTTATACACAACATACAGGATGTATAAAATTATATAAAATAAGATTATCAAATGTAAATCACATGAGATCACTGCTTCTTTATATCATGTACTTTTAGAAGATGCAGTTCCAACTGATGGATTTTTTTATTTTATTTGATGAATTTTCATCTGATAAATTAATATTTTATTGGATGAGTTTCTGCTTTATTTGTCAGTTGATCGCTACAACTGTTACAATATGAAGGTAAATAATGCACAAACCGGACATATTGCAGGCTACAAATAGGCAAATGTGACTGTATTGGTCAATAAATAGGCAGTCATAACTATATTTGTGCAACAAACTGGCAAATGTGACAATATGCAAACAGGCATTCCTCACACTGAATGAGCAAACGTGATAACATCCGGGCAACAAATGGGCAACTGTGACTATATTAAGGCAGCAAACTAAAACTATTGTGACAATATGCAAACACATGGGGAATTGTGACACTATATGGTCAAAAATTCCTCCTTTATAGATGAGGTCTCACAGGGCTGCTGGGGAGTACTTCAGAGCAACAGGTAACATGGCAATCTGCATCTGCAGGGCGCAGTTGTAAAACATGGCTGTATCCTTTGTTTTCTGTACTCCCCAAGGCACATGACTGGTCCTGTCTCCTGTGCCAACTGGAAAACACATGGTTGTCAACCTGTGAGTTGCACCTAGCTTTGACAAAACAGGGAGGCAATGTTCAGCCCTCATATTGCTTAATTTAACCAGTTGACATCCGGGGTGTTAAACCCCCTTCCCATCCAGGCCATTTTTCAGTATTCAGCGCTGCGGTACTTTGACTGACATTTATTCCGTCATGCAGCGCTGTACTGAAATGAATTTTATACCCTTTTTTGGGGACACATAGAGCTTTATTTAATCACCACTGGGGTTTTTATTTTTTAATATATTAAGGAAAAACTACAGATTTACAAAAAAACAAAACAGTAAATTCTAAAACATTTATTATTATTTTGGTAAAATATAAAAGACGGGGTCACGTCGGGTAAAGAGACACCAAACATGTCAAGCCTTAAAGTTGCGCATGCGCGCGAAACCTCAAAAAAATGACATTACCCAAAATTGGACATAGGCGACGCATTAAAAGCTTTTACCGCTCATCAGTTTAGTGTTATCAGTGATTGATGGCCCTAAAATGATTGCTCTCACTGCGACGTTCGCGACGATACATAACATGTGTAGCGCAATTGTCATTTTCGTGCGCTGGCGCATGCAATGCATATTTACGTTTATATGTGCGTAAACGAAGGGGGGGGGG
>NW_017306628.1:1188570-1195942 GCF_000935625.1 Nanorana parkeri | reverse complement strand
TTTACTTTTTTTATTTGTGACTTTTATTTTTTTTAACTTTTTTTGTTTGTGACTTATTTTTTTAACTTTTTTTATTTATATAGATTTTTTTTTTTACACTTATTGTTATTGTTATTGCTATTACATAGGGGGATACCATCCCCCTATATAATAGCACAGGTACACTGACAGGTCCTCTTTATGGAGACATTAGGGGTCTCCAGACCCCTAATGTCACCTGGAGACCCCAAAAGAAGCTGATGAAGCACAGATTTTCTTCATCAGCTTCTTCTCTCTGGCAGTAGGAGCCAGATGACTGAAAGGTGAATGCGGAAGTGATGTAATACACATCACTTCTGCATTCACACTACAGACGGAGATCAGCAAGGAGCTGACTCCCTCCCTCCTCCTCCTGACGCCCTCCCGAGCCGGTCCTGGGCCGCAGATGGGCTAGCGGATCCCGGGATTAAAGGTGAGGGGTCAGGAGGGGGGAGATGGCGGCACTCGAGATGGGGGGGCGCGCTCCGAAATGCACGTTAACGGCTGTAGTAACGAGCGGGTCCTTCCTGCCCGTGCGCGCGCACTAGGGGGCGCGCACGAGCAGGAAAAAAATGCCGTCTAACGACGGCAACCCGCGGATGCGAGTCTGCCGTCCGTCCATTTTTTCTTAACGGGCGGACGGCAAGAGGTTAATAAGTGCTCATTAAACTAATGATTTTCTAAAACAATAGTGCTATTGTCGCAATAATACAATGTGTGTTAACATATGCAGAGAATGGACCCTAAGGCTGTCAAAATCAAATTAAAATTCAATTGAAACAAAAAACATGATTGCTGTAGTTTTTGGGGAGCAGATGGGCTTTTGAAAAAAAAATCATCTACAAGGAAGTGGGGGTATGAAAGTGAAACTGAGAAGCAACATTCCAAAGCCATCTCTACCCACAATGCAAATGTCAAGGACAGTGGCACAAGTAGCTCAGCAGCAACAATCATAAAGGTAATGGTATAATTTTTCAAACTTCCTGCAAAATAGAATCATCATCCAAGCAATATTTCACTGTGTACAAAAATACATCAATTTCTTCTTTATATTGTTGCAGTGGAGGTGTGTCCAAGACATCCTGGGCTCACAGGAAATGGGTAAAATGGCATTGATCAATCTTCAAGTCATAAAAGGAGCAGGGCTGGACCTTGGAGTCTGTGGGGTATAGTGCCAGAGAGGAAATGCTTTTTCTTTTTGATAGTGCTGGGATACATATTTAAAAAATCAAAACATATAATGGGTGGAATATATCAAAACTGGAGCAGACAGAATCTGGAGCAGTTGCCCATGACAACCAATCAGAATCTCTCTTCAGTTTGCTCAATTGAGATTTGAAAATGAGAGATAGAAGCTGATTGGTTGCAATGCAAATCTGCTCCAGATTTTGTCTGCTCCAGTTTTCAGAAATTCCCCCCAATGAGTTCTGTTTAAGAAAAGCATATCTGACTTTTTCCTTTCAGGTGCTCTCTGTACCTCGGCTACTTCAATCTACTACTGACACCTGTTACAATGTAAATTAAACTTACTTAGGGCTCCTACCTAACTACACTATTAAATATAAACAGGGAGCAAGTGAACAGATAGCTATTGCTGTAAGCCCACCATGATTAAACTATAATTTTACTAAATTTTTATCATATCATTCCCTCAAAGAAAAAGGAAGTTTATGTTTAATGTTGTGTCAAATGTATAAAAGAGTATATTATACATGTGGGTCATTTAATAAATATTTTTATATACTTTCCATTACAAATGCATTCCTTGTAAATTCACAGTTCAGTTAACAACCAGAAAAAAACATTGCAAATAACTCACATGTACAGTAGGTCATACTGTATGTGTAGCTTCAGCTCAGTGAGTGGCAATCTTCCAAAGAATTGTACTATCATACACCACTGCAATATATTTAGTTGTGTGTTGGATCATTAAACTGATTTATTGTTCATTGTCATCACTTTCATTTAGTGTGGAACGGACCCTTATAGCTTTCGTCCAAGACTGCCAAACGTGTGTGTCCAATGATAAATGGACATGGGCATTTGACTAAATGTAGACTTTTTCCCTGTCCAGTGAGTGGCAATAGGTGTGTAAAGTTTTAATTATATTACTTTTTCAGTGAATACAAATGGCTGACATTCAGCAGTGAAATGACAACTGAATCTTATAGCCACTGTTTATTTGTCTGTCAGTGTACAAGGTGTGTAGTTATTCACAGAGGAGCCAAAGGATCCAGCCGTAGCTTTGGCTGATCCTTCAGCTCTCTTCGGCCACCGGAGCCCTTCAGCTAAATGCGTTTAAGCGTCTCAGCCGAGCCGCAGGCATATGCTTTGGCTTGACGGAGCCGAAGTGACAGCTGAATTAGGGCGAACGACCAGCCAAAGGCCGGTCTTTCACCCCACAAATGAAAGCTGGGCAGAGCCAACAGTGATCTCATGGCTGGCTCCACGCAGTTGTAATGACAGATCAGCATCCCCAGCATGACCTGGGGATGCTGAACTGTCATTAAACAATAACAACTGCGCGGAACGGCCGTGATGTCACAACTGGCTCTGCCCAGTTGTTATTTATTGGCCTGGGACCTGCTAGAAGATTCTAGCAGGTGCCGGCCAATAGGAAACAGTTGGGCGGAGCTAGCTGTCACTGCTAGCTATGCCCAATTGTTTTTTATTATTTTTTAAATCTTTACTTTTTCATTTTAGCATTTATTTGCATTTTTTAAATAATTTTGTTAACTTTTTTTCTACTTTTTAAACTATTTTCTATTCTACTCGGTACCACGGAGGTACCGAGCAGAATAGCCGAGCCGAATACCCCTCGACAGCATTCAGCTTTTCACTCACTGCCGTTCGGCCCCTATGTGAATATGTGGCGAACCGCAGTGAGTGAGCTGCTGGAGCTTCGGCTCAGCCTATCCATATGTTGGATCGGCTGAGTTGAAGTCCTTCTGCACTTCCGAAGTGCAGCCAAAGGCAGCCGATGTACGGCTGAAATCAGCCATACTGAGCCAGAGTGTATAGCCAAACGTTGTTTGGCTCACTTCACTTCGGCTGGGTTGCCTTTGGCAGCTTTGTGAATAACCACCTAAGTGTTAAACAAGTTTGCTCCATTGGATACATAAGGCAGTATCTGGCAGATTAACTGTAAATGAAGCTCATGCTTCTATGCTTCATCAAAAATCTTAATAAAGGAGGTGCAGGGTTCATGTTGCAACAAGACAGAATACCAGGTTGGGTTATAAAAATTTATAGAGATGGTATTATATAATCTTGCTTGACTTAAATATTTTCAATGTAAAGCATTATTTTGGAAGTCCATTGAAGAAAAGCACCATGTGAACAGTTATTCAAAAGGGAAAAAACTTGATGGGGATGAATGGTGTGGGACATCTCCAGAGAGGCAAGGCAACTCTCCATTTTTCCATGCAAGTAGTCATGTCTGAGAACATGTACTGTATAACGATTTTCCAAGGGAATAGCAGGCAGAACAGGAGTAGCCTTCCTTCATGTAATAGAATTAGTGTCTGAACTGCATGGAAAGCTTTCATGCCATGTCATAGCATAGATCTTATTACAGGGTAGACAAGGCTGTTAAAGCCAAAAGGAGTCAAAAACCGAACAAACATGGTCTGTCCAGTGTACATTTAAATCGCTAAGCATTCTCTATGTTGAAGTCTCTTTAACTAGCATAATGAAGAGAAGAACATGTGGCTTGGGGAAAATATTAGACATTACTAGCAGGAAGCGTTAAAAAAATAATATATATATATGTAAAGTGTTAGCCTAACACTTATAGGTATGTAATATGTTTCAGAGATCAAAGTGCTCCTTCTGACAATGCTTTAATTTGCTTTTCTCACCAAAAAGATGGAGCCATTTTGTTAAGGAGGCTTCAAGGTCCAGCATTTGCTTCCTGGACTAAAATTCTGGCTCAGAGAAGACAGTCGTATAAATACTGATACATGTGCCATTCGTGGCTGTGTTACAAGTGTCTTTTGCAGTTCAGCTCCCTGCTAAAGCCTATCACCTTGTGACTCTCTAGTTACAGATACTGCAGTCTGAACATCTGAGGGGGAGTAGAATAAAAAATATTTCCTCCTTTGTGCAAACTGATATCAATATCTCAAGCAAGGCAAAGTTACTTGAATAGAGCTCAAGGAAAGATTTTTTTAATAACAGGTGGAGCTTTTATGAAAAAACCATACAGTTGTGTATATTGGGACATGTCAAGAATTTATTCATGCAGACTTGTAAAGTTACCTAATTTAAAGTAATTCTGTACTGAAGGAACTATGTAGGCCGCCATTGTTGACTTTTTTTTCTAGTTATCTGCCTGCCATACCAATCAATTGGTTTCAATACCTTGAGGTTGATTTACTAAAGGCAAATAGGCTGCTCACTTTGCAAGGCAATTTTTCACTTTCCAAGGAAACTTTCACTTAGCTAATTTTTTTTCACTTAGCTAATTCACTTTTCACTTAGCTAATTAATTTAGCAAAAAATACCCAATCGTCTGCAAGGAAAATAAAAAAAATATAATTTTGCTTGCACGTGATTGGATAATGGTAGTTGGCAGAGATTCACCTCATTCAGGAAGCTAAGGGAGAATTCCCTTGAAAAGTGCACAGCCTATTTGCCTTTTGCAAATCCCCTTTGAGTTACTGAAGCAGAACAAGTATGCAGATCAGGAATTCTGAATTTACTCAGAACGTGCTGAGGCCAGCTACAACCAGGCATCTTGCAAATTGGCAAAGACAGCCTCCATAAACTCAGCTCACAGATTTCTTTAAAATAAAATATATGCTGTAAAATAATTTAGTTTATTAAACTGATATTGGCAATGCTGAACACAAATAAAAACACTATCCTTATCTTGAAAAGTGCAATAAAAACAGAACTGCTGCAAAGCACGGCCCCTCTCTGGTACATTCCTTGATTAATTTATTAATTGCTTTAGGGGGAAATTGTGCATTTCTACCTGGGGAGGGGAATAAATGTATCTATATTTCAAGATTATTATTTAATTTACACAATGATTATTTAATCAGTTTCTTGTAATGTCAGGGGTAAGATTGACACAAATAAATCTGTCAGTTTTAGGGTTTCTAAGTTCATTATAGCATTTTTTTAAACCTCTAACTGCTTGATATGGTGTAAATTTGTAAATTTGTTCTCATAGTGAAGTGGCTAAAAACAGAATATTTGCAAATCATTTTGCCCATAAATTTTGACTATAATCTTTTTAAAACTATTTTTCACATGTTATTTTTAGCAAAGAGCATATATATTTCTTGTTCTTTCTCATCTTCAGGAAAATGGGTAAATTATCAAAAATAAAACAATGGTATCCTATGTTCTTTCTTTGTAATTAGCAAATTGTTACAAAGAAGATAAGGGTTAACAGCCCCTTTTTTGGCTATTTGTTGATATAGGTTGCAGTAGCACAGAACAAAACAGATAATAAACTGTACATCATTTAGGCAACTGTACCAGCAATTTTCAAAAGCAATTAGCATTTTGTAGTAACGGGAGTGGAACAGCTGGTAGTAGAACAACCTCTGAAGTAAACCTGCCATTTGGACAGCTCATAGAAATTTGACATGGCCTGATTTAGAAGTGTCAAGGTTTTTGTATCCTGGGATCAGAAATAAAATAATATTTCAAACAAAGCAGTTTTATGGTGGGAAATATTTGATGACTATGTTAGGTTTTTAGCACTCTCTATGTTCTTGTTAACTGAGATTTGCCTTTACATTGGAGGAGAATGCTTTGGCTTGAGCTCTGATTTTTGAATTTTAATTACTTTCTCAAAAAAACAGTTTTACATTGATTTTTCAAAATGTTCTGCTCTTTTTGAATGCCATATGTGCCAAACCATTGCAAATTGTTGTAATGATATAATTACAATACGAACTGGAATTAGTTGTTGACCTCATGCACAAACCTTAGTTAAATATATTTCCTTTCCCCAGTGCAATAATACTCTGTGTATCTAATTTTCTCTGCTCCCTATACAGATGCCACTTTTGTCCTACCCTAGTTATACCCTTGGTTCATTAACTGTAATTCCTGGCAGGGTAAACTAAGGAGACCTTCCAATAGTCTCTTCTTCTTGTTGTGCAATCCCACACCACATGGTTTAAATATACAACTCTAAATAGTATTACTGTGCTAAGTCAGCTATCCCAATTCTCTATGCACTCCTGTTCACTCCATGGAGAGACGAAGGACATTGCATAAATCTTGGATTTAAAAATGCTGTAGGTATGAGGGATTGTATATTCTTTCAAGGACCATGTGTGATGATTATAATAAGAATATCAATAAACACATAGGAAATCGTTTTTCTTAGCCTCTCTAACTGTAAAGCAAGTGCAAAGAATGTAATAAGCTTGGATATCTTTCAGGTCATTCAGATGAATCCACTTTCTTTTTTCTTGCCTGTTGTTTCCCTCCTGATGTGAAGTAGTGCTTGCACACTGTGTGCTGCATTTCCAACATCCAAGCAGTGGCAGAATCCAATCACCTAGCTGGGGTAACGGCAAGCACACACTCCAGCATATGAAAATGTTCTCTCTGTGTCCTTGCTGCTCCTCACAGAAGAGATTAACTAGGGAGTCAGGGCCAGAATCTAAGATGACACTGGCCTCAGTGGGGTGCCTCTTACCACTTTGCGTTCTTAAGCTGTCCCAATGGAAATTGTTCTACCCAAAATTGAAGAACTTCCACATGAGCCTGGATGGTCACTTAGCAATGATATAGGTGGCAATCTAAGAATTAAGATATGCAGACCATGGCAAAAGCTCAGTTTATGTGGAAAAAAGGTAACAAACATGCTAGGCTCATAAGAACATAATTTTTAACAAAAAAGTTGCAGTTGTCTTTAAAGCTAACTCATTGTGTTTATAATGTTACTTTGGTAATGGGGTATGCATTTCCAATTTGAGCTCCTTGTTTATACATTTAAATTCTGCAGCACACCTACTTACCAGAATTACCTGCATTGCTTGAGATATTGCGCTGGTCAGTTTGAAACTATTGCTGTGTAATTTGCCTATCCTTTGTTACCCGATGGAGCCACTTGGGCCGGTGAGTAAAAGGCATTGCACACATCCCAACTCTCCCGGCCGCCTGGGTGAGAAACACTTTTTCCCGGAAAGGTTTCATCTGCTCAATCGAGCAGATTAAACCTTTCCCTGGGATCGTTTTTTTGTTTTTTTTTTTACATCGGGAGCCGTGGCCTGACCGTCAGTCAGAAAAGAAAAAAAAAGGCATACGAAAGCATAGCTAGATTCCTATTGGCTATTGCACTTTGCAATAGCCAATAGCAAACTAGGTAATGCACCCGCCCACT
>NW_017306628.1:1179344-1188479 GCF_000935625.1 Nanorana parkeri | reverse complement strand
AGTGTGATCCTAGTTCATTTTATTACTTCATTGCTGTGCTGTATGTGTATAGGCCAATGTAGTTGGATCTGTATGTGCGTTATAATTAATCGAAATTAATCGATTAAAAAAAATTTCGATCAATCGAACACGAAAATTTCAATCATTACCAGCCCTAATATATATCTATATCTATATATACATATATAGATAAAGATATATATATGTATATATAGATGTATAAATACATACATACACATACCGGCGCTCGCTCTCTTCTCGATCTATCCCTGCAGAGAGCCGTGACTGTCACTCACAGCTCCCTGCAGGGATCCCCTCCCCTATCCGATCCTCCAGCGCTGACTGGCGGAACGGACGGGGAGGGGGCGGGTACAACTTGCTCTGCCTCTAGATAGGGAGCGCCAGCTGTCACTCACGCAGCTGGGTGGATCCAGACAGAATTGTTGGGATCCGTTCTGGCTGCGGCGTCTCAGTATACCGCGAGCTGTAGCTCGCAGTATACTGAGCTTTGGGTGACGGGAGGATGCTAGTTTGTGTCCTCCCATTGCCCTTAGGAGAACTATGGGGGAAAGCCCTAACCCCATAGTTCTCCTTTAAGTAAGCTAGCTCATTAGAGCCTCTATAAGAACTCCCAGAATACCTAGTTTTGCTCCACCCTGGAACCAGTTTTGTGCCTGAGTAGACTGGGGAGCTTTCTACCTACCTGTGCAGTGAGACACAGCCTGTGTGGCAGTTTGCGCAATAGGAAGATAGGTGCTAGGGGCAGTACAAGGTTGCACCTAGTTGTTAGTGAGGGAAAACAGGGTGTGCAGTAAGGTGTCGAAAGGCAAGGATTTATTTTCATGTTTTGTTTGTTTTGCTCCTTTTTTGCTTGTATATAGTGTAAATAAACTGCACGTGTGTTTTACCTGAGGAAATCATTGCTGGCTGTGCCTATTTTTTGTGGAGTGAACACATCCAGGAAGTCACACACACTCACTGCCAAGCTAACACCCTCGCAATATATTTAAACTGAAGAAACCTGCATAGATGGGTTTGTCATCTCCAAGGCATGGTTGACACCTGCATGTTCTAAGAGTTTGGAGAAATGCGCACAAACGCCAAACACGCTTGTGGTGCCATTCATTTCTAATGGCACCCCAAACACGGCTGGCAAATCACGCGGTTTTCCGCACATGCAAAAAGCCCAAATGTGGGGGAAAAAAACACATCCCGTGTGTTGCACAAAATAGTGTGGGAGCCTTTTTGCATGCGCGACCCCACATTGCCAGGATGCACAGGTGTGAACCAGGCCTTAATGAAAATCACTTGCATTAACCAGTTGTTTCATATTTTGCATTGATCACAGAGTAGCAAGGGTATTGTTAAATTGATTAATTTGTTTTTACTGTGAATACATTTTCATATATCATATTTAGATTAACATTTATACCAATGAACAAAGCATAAAATTCAAAACAGACTGGCTAGTAGCAGAAAATGATTGTACCTTTCAATTGCTGCATATTAAATTTTTACTGTAAAGCAGCTAAAGTACACGTTTATTGACGTATACCAATCAATGTGATATATTACTCTTAAAAAGTTATTTTAGAAGTTTGAATCCTTTTTGTTGACCTAAATTCCAAGCATACTTTGCAAAAGACATTTATCCCCACTATACTTTGAATTATACTAACAATTTCCTATCCAAAATGGGATGAAAAGAAGCATTAAAAGCACTTTAATTGCACCTTTAATGCATCATCTTAATATAACTATATCCCCTACTATGAAAATTGATGGTGATCATGCATTTCAGGAAGCCGTGATGTGGCTTTTGTTGCAGCCATATAGGAGATATTGGCATAAAAACCTAGAATTAATAAAATTTAAATGCCTAGTGGGAATTCACTTTAATGACTAATTTTAAAGAAAGGAAGCATTTTAAAGAAAAAAAAACATGGCCAACAGTCCACTGTACTACATATTTTATTAAATGCAGTCTTTGTAAAATTTTAAGCATCTCAAATTCTCAAATGATTAGGAATTATTTTCTTAAAATGCTTAACCAACAATTATCAGTGCCAGCATAGCTATAACATAAATATATATATATATATATTATCAGTAAAGTCTGAGTATCTTTAATAAAGCCATACAGCACAGAGTTCCCTTTATTTTTGTACACATAGCCATCACATATTTCCCTTTATGTGTATGGTTACAACCTTGATAAAGCTGTGAGTGTAGCACTATCTGCCTTATTTAATAAAGTGTTCTTATTCTTAAACACATCTGCTAAGACCATACTAGTACAAGATTGATTCTGAGTGGTTGCTGTGGGGGACCGCACTTCAAAATTAGCTCTTAAGTACACAAACGTTTTACCTAAATATTGTCTGTATTAGACTTTGGTTCTTAAGGTAAACCTTTCACTTTATGAAAGTGCCACTTTAATACAAGAGGTTAGAGCAGGCACAAGTCCATTCTTTGCTCTTTTGCAGAACTAGCAGCACCACTTACAGGTGAGCTGAATACCATGTCCCCATTGGGGGAAGTGGTTCTTCCTGCCAGTCACTGTGTAATGTAGTGATATAGCGGAAGGAACCATGGTGACAAGCAAGGGAAATGCTTTTCGACACCCAGATGTGTCGGATAGGAGTGATGTTGCTAGCTCTGCAAGAGTGAAAAAAATGTCACATTGCTCATTGGAGAGGCAAGTTTTGATCACCCTCTTTTACAGGGTAGAGATGCCTGGATTATTTTAGATGTTTTATTATAGCAGCAGTGTCCAAACACTAAGAAACTTGTTATATCAGGGATTCACATTTTTTTTTAATTAGAGTCCCTCTCATGCACTCCTGAAAATTGCTCACATTGTTTGATTAGTGATATTGGGTATAATGATGTTTTGGGCAGAAGCTGTTTTGATTGGCTACATGCTGCTAGCCAAAGAGATCTGTGACTTGCTGGCTAAAGGTTATCGCACAATAATACACCTTCAATCATATTAAACTAAATAGCAAGAATTTTGTTCTGATTTGGATAGGCTGCAAAAACACACATTTGTCCAATATATTTATATATTTACTGCATTTATATAAAAAACATCTTAATACAATGTCCACTTTTAAACATGTATATTAAAAAAGGCACACATGCAGAATTACTATATAATGACTGCGGAATACACCATGTTAAACTGCTATGTCTCCTATCTGTAATGATGTGTTCATAATAAAGTATCTTTTCGATGCAAGATTTAGTGTAGAAAATGGTAAATGAACAAAATAACAGTATGTACATTAACAAAGAAAGCGGATGAGAGATGAAACCCATTTCCAAATATTCTGCCTGCTTTTCTATGCAATGTCAGAAACACACAATTGCTAATGTCTACAATGAGAATAGCTCCAGTGGAGCAATACTAATACTTCTGACACAGCTTCCCCTCCATGATTATCAAGAGGAGAGTCTGTTTATCCCCTATAAAAATGAAAGAAAGAAATGGTGATGCTTTAACTAGAAATCCCCAAGATAAAACCTACCTCAATTCCTCAAGGCAAAACAAATCCTTCTCTGGTGAGTTTTGTTATTGTTTATTGTAACAGTGTTTTATCAGCGCTAAATTGTATGAAGGCTTCAATTAGTTCTTGATGAATGATCCCATAAAAAACATATAGCTTTCATTTCCCCTGGCATCGGATATTTTTCAAAGTATTACTAAATGTGCTATAATTGGAACAAGGATCACCAAAGTTTAGGTTTTATTTAAAAACAATTATTTTGAATCTACTTTTTTATCTTTGACCCTGGCACTTTTGACACTGACAGAGCAACAAACTAATCATGTTTATTACCTTTGCATTTAGTTTTGTATATGCTTCATTAAACCCAGTAAAAAGAAATAAACATTTGTTTCTTTCTGCACAAATTGTAAAAAAAATGCTGCACTTGCCAATATTTCCCTTGGGGGCAAATTCCCTAACCAATACCCAAATATCCTGTCTCATGTAGTAATCCATGCCTGCAAGTGAGTCATTGCACTTTGAAAATCATCAGTGTTGCTTTTTACTGCCATATAGTGATAGGTGAATCAAGAGTGATTCAAGCTGGGGTTTGCCAATAAATTTGCTTCAGTGGACTTCTGAGAGATGTTATGAGTAGGCGTATGGCTCCATACTAAGAAAGTGATATCACACATGGGGAGGTCTTAGAACATGGTCTGTCTGTTAGGGTACATACTGCCTCTCTGCTTTAGACCACTGTTTAATGGTTTGGTGCAGGGACGTGCGGTCAGGGTAGGCAGGTGAGGCAGAGCCTCACCTAGTATTATGGAGGAAAAAGCTCAGAGTGGCTTCTAACAGGTTACACAGCAGGGAAAACTTCCCTGCTGTGTAACCTGTTATGGATGGAGCGCTGCCTGTTAATTACAAGCGGCACTGCATTCGGCTTTTGACAGATAAGTTGGGTTACCCAGGCTTCCCCACTTCTTGTGTAACCTAACATAGTAAGGCCAGAGCTGCAAAGCCTCTACTCTATGTTAGAGGCTTGAGCTCTGTGGATGGTTTGGACCAATGGCAAAGTGACATTGGTCCAAACTGTCCAATCAAAAAAAAAACACTGAGGACATCGATCTCAATGTCTCACCAGTGACAAGCAAGTGAGCGACAGGGAGGCTTCTCCTCCCTTCCTCCTCCCTCCTCCACACATAGCTTGGTGATCAGGTTGGGGGCAGGGCTTCCACAGATTGGGGGCAAGGCTTTGGTGAAATTGGGTGGGCTATGGTGTGCTGGGGGCAGGGCGGGGCATGTTGGGATCAGAGCTGGTGAATGCATCACCCAGCACGGAACGTACCACACCTCACTGGTTTGGTGTAGGACAAAGCAAATATTTACCAGACTTTAATATATATGTTCACAATCCTCAATTGAATTCAACCTCTGTGGGAGACTATATGTGAAATCTTCATCAGATTGATTATTCTCACATGCACTTTACCCCTGATGGATCCAAAACATGTGGCAAAACATGTGGCAAAACATGTGACCAAAAATGGACCAAAAAGGACAATAGAAAAAGAGAATGACAGAAGTAGAGTAGGAAAAATAGACTAGTGTTAAAGCAGAACTCCAGGCAAAACGTTTTATAACCCTTGCATTGGGGCTACCCCCTCACTGCAAGGTTTAACTGCACGTTTGTATCAAGGGAGGAAAATAAAGTTATACTTACCCAATCTTCGGAGCCGGCTGGCAGCCAACCTGTCTCCTCCTACACTGTAGCTATGGTATGTTTCCTTGGCATTCTCACCTTCTATACACTGTGTATTGGATGTGAAGACTCAAGGTTCCTTAGACCGCTAGAGTGGAAGGGGATTGACAATGGAAAAACTGGTCTAAGAGCAAGCTGGCTCCAAGGAGCGGCTGATTAAAACATTTAGATTTTCCTCACAAGACACAAACGCACAGTTAACCCTTGCAGTGTGGGGGTAGCCCCACTGCAAGGGTTAATAAAATGTTTGCCCAGAGTTCTTCTTTAAGATAGAGGAAAGATTGCCAGGAATAAGGAGGGAAAAAACCTTTGCACAAATCTCACTATGGGATACACAAATGAATGCTAAGATGTAATTATATATCTGTGGAGAGCCAAGAGAGACTGGTAAATGTGAGAAATATATTTTAATTTGACCACATGACTTTTTTCCAATGTTCGACTGTCCAATCCTTATGTTCCTGTGCGAATTGGAGATGTTTTATTTTATCTTGTTAACTGCAGACAGCACAAAGGTGTTTGAACAGGCCTTCGGCCTTGTTGCCAGCATGTGGCCCCAATCAATTTGATGAAGATTCCACTAATATTTACCAGACAGAGCAAATAGTGGGGTTTGTTCTGAATCAACAGCAAAACCGAATAACAAATAATATTGTCATCCCTGCCCATTTTGCCAAACTACTGAAAACCTATACTTCTTCCCATCTCTACAATATGAGACTCATTGTTCTATAGTCCGTTATGAGAATCAGGAGGAAATGTGCATAAAACACGGGACAGCTCTAAATTTCTGACAAAGTCAACGGTATTTTGTTTGTTTGTTTTTTTGCATTTATCAAACTTATACAGTATATAAAAAAAACTTTCAATGATATATTTATCAGGGCAAAAGGAAGCAAATAAGAGAAGTTTATTGTTAGGGCTGAAGACACTTTAATAGGACATTGCAAGACTTACTATATTAGACTTTGCTATATAGGTTTACAGTATATTTATATATACATATTATGCTAGCTGATATCAAATGTTTCACAGCCTCTCGTGTTTTCTTTCTAACAATTACGTATGTTTTACAAGCCCTCTTGGTAAGTAATAAATACTCATGTTCCCTCAGGTCTAGGATAGGTTAGATCAAGCATAGAACAATTGCTGCTAATCAAAGTGAGTACAGTTGACACATAGGCTGAACAGTCATTCTTGAAAAACAATTTAGAAAGTGTCACATTATGCTTAAATGATCAAGCCAAGAGAAAAGACACAATATTAACCAGTTATAAATGGCATTTTTAATATTGAACATTACAGCTCAACTCCAGGCTCACCCATCCTGCTTCACCCCTCTGCCCCAGGACGGCTTTCTAAAATGTATCAATGGAGGAAATTTTCTGACAGACACTGATAAGGTCAGAAAAACATTTATCTGTGACTGTGAATTGAAAGTGTCAGCTGCCTCAGTGGGCTTATGTTTTCCTTCCTCTGGATAGAATTTAGGGAAAGTTTTCAAGCTTGAGTATAATTTCTATTCTATATACAATATGCTATCATGTAAACTTCTACCTATGTAACCATGTACTGTAGCATGCAAATCAGTAATCTCTATGATATGATAGTTGTGCCCTGTTTTAACTTAGACACAGAAATATGCCTTGAAGGACAACTTCACTTCACCACCCAAATATGAAACATGAAATAATTAACTTCAGCCCTGCTCTAGAGTTCTTCACTGGCCAGCACTGCACAACCTTGCACATATTTTCTGGATTGGGCCATTCTCATGGAGGACACAGCCATCTATAGAAGTATTGCCTCATCCATAGGAATGAATGGGGTGTCCTGGTAGGGCTGTGCAGTGAAGATCTCTAGAGTGCAGCTGTAGGTAAGTGATTACACTAAGGTAAGGGAGGCTGCAAAGGACAACTTCACCAAGAGTGAAATTGACCTTCAAGGGATCATTATTATGAAAATAATATATTCTGATAACTGAAAGGTGTCAATATATGTACTGATAACATTTACTGTATACATGCATTCTCTTTAATTTCACATACCTTATTTACATCTGCTCATGTGACATATGACAGCACCAGAGCAAGCATCACACAGCCACAGAAGAGGTGAACTATAACATTGCTAATTGTCTACTTAAAATGGCTACCTTGTATATCCCATGGTTTAAACCTAAATGAAAATACTCTTGCCAAAATTACTCAAGCCCCCCTGGCAGTATTATACTTTGTTCAATGCCCTATCACTATTTATTTTGTTGGACAGCTTGGTCAGCGTATACTTTTGGATAGAAAAATATATAAAGGCAAGAGAACAAAAACTAAATACAAAAATAAATATGCATTTCTATATTGAAATTTCATAAGTTATATCCCACTCCTAATAACCAATATCAATAACTAATATCAAAGCATATTGATTTACTTCCTCAATGCACTGACACAATTTAACTCAGCCCTGTGAATATGCATTTACTGGTGTCACATCTCGCAGAGCCTGCATTCTAAACGACAACTCAACATCTGAACAATGTAACATTATCATTGCTTGCTGGAAGCAATGCAAGATGGAAGATGTAGTCTTAAGAAATCGAGATTGCATCACATCAAGCAGCAGGGGAAGGGATGCAAAGCACATTGGGAATCCAGGAAGCTCTTGAAAATGAAGGGTACATAAAAAGCAGAACCCACTACATAAAAGTGATTTTTTTTTTCAAGCAAGCATTGATTGCATTATCAAAAACAATTATAGTATGTATTCCTATTACAATGCTGATGTTATAACGGGATAGTATATGCTGTGACTTTACAACTCCTTTCAGAAAGTAATTTCATGGTGATCCAGACTTCCTGTTTTGGGGCAACAACACTGCTGTCCTAAATCGTCACCCGGTCACATGCTCTACCAACAGAGACAACAAGCGACTGTGTCTGATGCAAGTATGATCTGCTGTGGCAACTGTCAGCAAGCCTGACCCGAGCAAAAATGTGAAGCCACCACTGGAGTAAACACACATAGATTGGAAGAGGCTACAGAACTGAGATGCAAAAAAACCTTTAAAAAAATAATTGAATTTATGGCAGTTGTATAAAAAGCATACATATATCAGAATAGACTATTTTATTTTTTATGATTTACAGTGCTTTAGCAAACTAAATATCATCCATGTAAGGTGTAGAAGCTACATATCATATATTGTTCAGGCATAATTTAACTGTTTTACTGAAATAATGTGTCTAGAATTACTGTATATTGTGTGATCACTCTTCAGCACTGCTTCTTTTTACTATAAAGGTTCTAAGAACAGAAGACAGAGTATTAAAACTAATGCTAATTTTGTCACTCAGAAAAACAACGTTGTTCTTTGTTAGTAATGTACACAACACTCTTCTACAATCTTCCAGATTCTATTGTTAGTTGGCTTCCTTTAATGCACTTGCTTCATATTTCTACGTTTTCCATTAGACTCAAAGCAGTTAATAGCCCAATATTAACAACTGAGCATCAATACATGTTAACTAGCTGCCTCTTGATTTGCTAACTTGTCAAGTTCACAATTTACTTTTGCATAACTTTTCACCTTAATTCTGCACCCTGCACAACATGAGTATAAAACAAATTTCAAAGTGCCACATTTCCTCCTTCGAAAGCAAACATGCAGTGCAAATTCATGCTGTGCGATCCTTAGGGCTAAACAGACGCGTGAAACCTCTGCTGGATATCTGCTGGAGTATTTTTTAGACAACTTATTAGCAGACAAGTAACAGCAAAATAATTTAGCCAAAAAAGAGCAGTTTATCATAATATTGTTTGCATTCTTCTGAAAGAAAAATTAACAATTCACCTTTTAGACAAATATGAAATACTTTATAAAAT
>NW_017306628.1:1174108-1178719 GCF_000935625.1 Nanorana parkeri | reverse complement strand
TATATATATATTGATTAGGGGGGTTAATTAAAGGTTTTAACCCTCCAGCATCATAGGCTGTGTAATATTATAGGACCACTTGTTAGGCTAACCAAGCATTAAAAAAATTATGCTAATTGAGATATTGGATATAAACAGATCACGCCGGTAGAAGATCTATAAGTTTATTATTCTTAATTAGCAATGATTGGTAAAGAATTACTATTTATTTAAATGCATTTGTTCAAATAAATATGGCATAAAAACATGTTAACTTGCAAAATATATTACATGTAATGCTTAAAATATCATATTCGAGTCTACTTCACAATCACACAAAAATATTTGACATTGTACTTACATTGTTACTGCAATATTTTTTTTTCTTCTATCCAAAGGGCCTAATTGATTTATCTGCCAGAAGCCTAAAGCCCCAAAAATAAGATAGCTTTGAGTTTATAGAGGTCATTTTTCATTGTCTAAATAAGATTTTCTAAACAAAAATCTTTCATCCTGTTAACCGCAGGGTCCTTATCTCCCTGGAGGCACCAGAATCCTGAAAGAAGCCATTTCAATTCTTATATAGAGAAAGATAAAAGCAAGCATTTGATTAGAAAGGTGTGGAAAAAATTACCACTGCATAGTATTATTATGAGCTAGGGAAATAGTTAATCTGTGCAATATAAATTTGATTCAAAGAGGTGTAAAAGAGATGAGTATATTTTGCCTCACCAAACATTACAATAATGTGGCTTTACACATCTTTAAAATATATATAAATACCCTAACCATGGGTACAGTCAATGCCAAAACACATTAACATAGATGTTAAAGACACCCTGTCACAACCTAAAAAATGAAGGCAAAATCAAGTACTTTAAATGTAGTGTTTTTCCTTTCCTTGAATTATTTTCAATTTTCATTGAAAATTTCAATTCAATTTTAGCATCTATTTGCATGATATTTAACCAATCAAAATGGACCTGGAAAATGGAAGGTCCATTTATGTAGGAGCACCCACTACACCATTCTAAAAATTCTCAAGGAAAGACAACAAAAACGTAAAGAAAAATGTAAAAAATAATAATCTTACATGCCAGCAAGCTTGCCTAGGCAAGAGTGATGTCATAAGTCTCCTCATGAGATCCTGGGAAAGCTGAAGGAACATTGCTGAAACATCTCTCAAAATTTGAAAGCTTGGATAGGCAGAAGTGAAGGCAATAGACCCCTGGAGACACTCAGAACTTCAGTTTCAGGTCATGAATCAGAAGATAAAGAACACATAGGGGTCTATTCACAAAGCTGCCGAAGGATCTAGCCGTGGTTCGGCTGATCCTTCGGCTGATCCTTTGGCCAGTGTCGTCCCCAGGACCCCTTCGGTTCAGTAGAATCGAAGGGCTGCTGTAGGGCTATTCACTATAGCTCGTACAGCTCCCGAAGTTGGCCGAGGGGCTCAGTCAAGCCGAAGGCATATGCTTCGGCTCGACTGAGCCGAGGTGAAAGCCGAAGCTGGCCGAACGGCCAGCCATTGGCCGGCCAACAGCCTGCTACTGACTGCTGGGCGGAGCTATCCGTCATCTCACGGCTGGCTCCGGCCACTTGCACAGGGACGCTGATCTCCAGACAGCCCAGAAAGCCCAACGGCATAGGAATGCATAGCTACATTACATCAGCAGAGGGGACCTGAAGTTCTCCATCAGGTCCCCTTCTAGTGATTGACAGCAACAGAGGGCGGGTGCAATAGCTAGTTTGCTATTGTCTATTGGAAAGTGAAATAGCCAATAGGAATCTAGCTATGCATTCCTATGGTGTTTTTTTTCTTCTTTTTATTCTGACGGCAGCAGAAAACAGTTGGGTGGAGCTGGCTGTCACTGCTAGCTCCACCCATTCATTTTCTATTAGATTTTTTCTAGTTTTTTAACTGTTTTTTTATTCTGCTCGGTACCACCGAGGTACCGAGCAGAATAGCTGAGCCGAATGCCGCTAGGTGGCATTCCGCTATTCACTCACTGCTGTTCGGTATCTATGAGAATAGGCCGAACAGATGTTGGATCAGCTGCGTCGAACTCCTTCTGCACTTCAGGTCGGTCAAACATGCTGAGCATGTTTGGCTGACCTGAAGCCAGCCACAGCAAGCCGATGTACGCCTGATTTTAGTCGGTGTAGCCGTACAAGCCTGAAGTGAATAGGCGTGTTCGGCTCACTTCAGTGTTCGGCTCACTTCACTTCGGGTCGGTTATTCACTCGGCTGCCTACGGCAGCTTTGTGAATAGACCCCATAGTAATTGTAGACCATGATCACCTTTCTTCAACTCCACCAATTACTACTCACCACTTTATGAAGAAATGGCTGTCCTGTTGGTGTTACTCACTACTAAGCACCAACACAAACCCTGACTTTATCATGTTGTATGTGGAATACTGCAAAGACAGGCAAATTAAAGGAAAGCAATACCTGGGATACCATTGAGGATCTTCCTGTAAATATACTTGCCTGGCTAGCTTTTCTAAACCTCATCTTTTATACTTTACAAAAAAATGGGTATTATAAAATTAAGTGTAATTTTAACTGAAATTATGGGTTTAAAAAAGAGTTGCGCTAAGATCATGCAGCGTGAAATTTGGAACTGCCACCATTTTATTCTACAGGGTCTATAATTTCAGGAAAAATATAACTCTCAGGGGTTTTAAGTAATTTTCGGGCCTAAAGTCTGGATTATAAATGTTGTGCATAAACCAACTTGGCAGCAGAAGGGTTAAAATATTAAAATCAAACTCCAGGTTGGGCCACAAATATATATTTTTTTAGTATATGTGCCATTTTCCAGATTTTCTCTCTTCAGTTTTCTGATGCACGACATCTTCTTGTTCGTCCTATTCTCTCCTGTGGTGGATGATCCGTACTCCTGTATTAAATAGTGTTCATGTAATAACGTGTAAGCACTGATCAGTACAGCACAGTACAGAGGGCATGCCTTGACAGTTTGAGCTCACACTGGGCGTTATTCTCCTTACCATCCTTACCATCCTGTCTTGAATTGTATTGTAATTGTAATGTCTTCCTTACATTGTAAAGCGCTGCGCAAACTGTTGGCGCTATATAAATACTATGTAATAATAATAATAATATTCAACAGATAGGAGTTGCACCATGTAATTGCCAAGCAAACTTTCTGTGTGGGAACAGCAAAGGACAGGAAGTGAATATTGAAGGCATAGCTGCTTTTTTATTTTAACTACTTCTGGGCTACAGATGTTTTATTTAAAAGAGGAGTGGGGCTTTAAAGCTCTGGACATCTAATGGCTTTACGCTTTAGAAGAAAAAGAGATTGCTAATTACAAACAAGGGGTATCTTATTATATCATTACACTGTATAATGATTATAAAAAACTGGTCACTGGTTAAAAGGCAAGAAACATCATTGACATCTGGGGGTTGATTTACTAACCTTATAAACACACCACGAACATGTATACACCTCTGTAGTGTGTTCCCTCCCAGCATGATCTATGGGTGGAATCTAAACACCTTGGTAGTGTGTACACACCCAGCAGGTGTGTTGTGCAAAGCCAAGCATGAATTGCAAGGTGATGTTGTGTAAATTAGCTCTATGTTGTGTTGCTTGTGTTGATGAATGCAGGAATGTAAATGCGTGAGCTAACCATTTTTGTCTAAACTGTGAAGCAGCATTGTATATGCATCATGTGCATGCTTTTTCCATATATGGCATTAGTGGAAATATGCTTTTAGAGACTTTTTGGTTGATAAATACGTTTTGCTGTGTGAAAATCACACGCACCTAGTGCGTGCGTGTGTTTAGGTTAGTAAATCACCCCCCTGGAGTCCAAAGCAATACAATACTACTTTCAATGCTGAGAGATGTTGGATCCATTGTGCATATTTACATATTTTTTATTGCAGACAAATCAGGTATATGAGAAATATTAAACCTGATACTGAGCTAAAAATACACAATTGTTGTAATTAATAGGTCGTGCATATCTCCAAATGCACACTATCTAGGACACATACTGCATATAGCTTTACTTTACATACTGTAAATGCTTGCCTTTAAATTTAAATTAAATATCATTAACAACTTGTGCTTAGAACAGCATTATTTCTAGCTCCTTTTCAGCAAGCAATGTTTATGAAGTTATTTTTCGATCATACAAGGTTAGGAAGGAGGGAAATTTGTGGAAAGGAGAAATCAGCTAAGCAAATGTCATCATATGAAAAAAGTGTGATTGATTAAATATTGACCTGCTGTTTAAGCATTGGGTAAAAACCAAGCATTATAAAATCAATTCTTCACTTGACTTCATGTTGTGATTAGTGTTAGCTATTTTAATACAAGATCAAGAACTGTATAGCAGACTCATACATTTGTAACACACTGGAACTGTATTACTCATTTTAAACCACGCTTAAATTAGACTAGGAAACAGCATTAATGCTAATATAGGGGTGACTGTGTCTACCACTGAGAAAAATGACATATGGTATGGGATCTCTTAACGCAAAATTACTTCAGGGAAATAATAGAATTCACTGCTATTCTCCTCTGAAATGAAACAGTGCAGCACAAAGCTTACAGTATATTGCAGTATGTGAAATATAATATTGCCAGT
>NW_017306628.1:1165106-1174092 GCF_000935625.1 Nanorana parkeri | reverse complement strand
ATGACATACTACAAATGTAATTTTTTTATTGGCAGGTTTCAAGATTGATGTTCCACAGACTACCATGCAAATGGTATATTGAGAGAGAGAGAGAATACTAGAGGAACTACATTTATGCAAATAAAGCTTATAAAACACTTTTGTACACGCAAACGCAATAATATGAAGTCAGCCAGGTTAAATGTAACAAAAAAGGTACAGTAATTTAGTGCTGTGAAAATATATTTACACTGTGTGTATATATATGTATATATATATATATACATATTTGGATTCACGCAGCGCCTGCGGATGGTGTCGCGTAAATCCCAATGTAACAAAAAAGTCACCCGCACTCCAAGGTCCAACATGTAGAATGCCTTTACCAAAGATGCTAAACAATTATGGTGACACTAGTGAACAACGTTTCGGAACTGTTAGTGGTCCATTCATCAAGGAAAAAACTGTGGCAACCATACAAACAGCAGTAAATCCATATATACAGTGACAAACCATCATAATCATATGATGGTTTGTCACAATATACATGGCAAACACTGCTGTTTGTATGGTTGTCACAGTGTTTACCTGATGAAGGGACCACTAACAGTGAATTGAGCTTATTGTGCAATTAGTGATACCTTTATATACAACTGTTTTGACGAATTATATCAGCAGATTTGGGCTTGCTGTCACTTTGAACAAGTGTGGTCATTCTCCTTTTCTGACTTTTTTGATTAACAAGGTTGTTTTTGCCCACATGGGGACATCAGCAGAGCATAGTAGACACTACAAGATGATTGATTTTGAGAATATACAGTAGCAATCAGTTGTGTTGGATAATTTTGTCCAGTCAGTATTCTCCCTTCTGCTATGCAAGCACCAGAGGTTTTGGTCCATGTTCTTTATTCTATTTCCATAGACATAAAAATGCATAAATGGGTCACCCCTATTTACTGTATTTATACAGTTTGATTAAATAAATACTAGTGATTGCATCATGTCTTTATGTTTGATTACCTTTTAATATTTGTTATCTACCATGAAAGACATAGTTGGTTGCCTTTGTCCCCAAAAGCTTACGCCTTCCTCCATGCTTTCAATGTATAAATCATTTGTGTACTTATTATTTGTCTAATCCCTTAACTTTGTTTGCAGCTTTGTTATCCAATAAGCATTGTACAGTATAAAAACACATACAGATAATTATGACTGACAGAAAAAAAATGCAAAGTCCATTGGAGATGTAAGTGCACTGGTGAAAGAAGCAGACCTCACTTGTATGCAGCTCTGCTAGTCAGTCTGTTCACTTTGGTTTTTTTGTGTGCTTTACATTCCATTTTACAGGTTCCTAACTGCTAGTTACCCAATCTAAAAGAAAGAAAGTTACAAAAAACTCAGCACCTGTTAGCTAAAAGTTCCCGCCTCCTGGCCACTGGCAAAAATACATGGGTCAGAAGGCAGTCATGGAGCAGTCAGCATTCAGAGTCAACAAAATAGCAGCCACCATCTCCACCTATTCTGTTTGCTAAATTATGAGATGCCAAATGGCAGATTCTTATCAGTTGTTCAGCCCACACAAGACAGACCCCTGACTGCACTGCAGGGTTGCCAAAGTGTGAGCAAAAGGCTTGAGGAAGTTCAAACATATGTTTATCCAAGAACAGTATAAAATAAAATTGACCAAAAGATTTTATGGTTTCCCTTTTCGAAGGGTCCTGGTGCCGAAGCTAGCCGAAGGATCGGCCGAAGCTACGACCAGATCCTTCGGCAGCTTTGTGAATAGACCCCATAATTAAATACCATGTTAAAGCGTTTCTGCTGTTTTTGCAATTTAGACAGATGCCTTTATTCCCTTACATTATGTATCTATTCATGAAAGAAAAAAAGAAAAAAAAGCCAGTATAGCTTGAGAGAGATATCTCTCTCGATCTATACGAGCTGTCAGAATGCCGGCAAAAGCCGGCATGTGTGTCCGCTTTGCTTTGACTCTCAGACACCCGATATTAAGGTATCGGGTGTCTGAAAAAGGTTAACCCTTTCATTAATGAATGCCTCTGTAGTAAGGGCATCTATTAATGAATGTTAAAAGCTGATTCTCAGCGTTTAACAGCCCTCTAAAGAAGCAAATAACTCGTCACGTACAGTGTACGTGACAAGTCATTTGGTCCCTTTGTGGCTGGACGTACAGTGTACGTCTCCCGTCACGAAGGGGTTAATAGGCATCTCAAACTCTATGTATGCATAATTCTGTATTTTAATGCATTGGAGTCTGAGAAATTCTGTTAACTAAATTCTGAAGATTTTTGTCATTTTCTTAATCAAAATACATTAGGCCATTTTTGGCAGCTGCCTTTGAAGGTGAGTTTGCTGAAACTGTACACAGGTACTTGAAAAGTATCTTAATACGTTTAATGGCCTTTGAACTAACACATTAAGAAATGTTTATTAAAAGTAGGTCTATTGTTTGGCTTTAACCCCCCTAGGCTATATCTATTAACTGTAAGTAGTGGAACCAGAGTGAGCCTGATAAATATAATTTAATTTTAGTGCTACAAAGTTAGCAGTCCATTTTAGGCCACTGCATTAGGCAACTGATAATAAAATCCTATTCTGTCATTGCCAAAAGAGAACTCATCCTTTATCTTAGTCCTCTTTTTCAATGGATGAATGTCATATCAGTGGAAACAATGGAAATTCATAATGGAAAAATAATCAGTTATACTTTAGTAAATATGCAAGTCATACAAAAAAAAGGATACAAAATTGGGAAAAAGAAACGTATTCTTGATTTTGGTACATGTTTAAATGTACTGATAAATTTAACATGGAATAAATATATCTATCCAGCCATTGCTGTTGATACCTTTTCTGCCCTGCCCTCATCCTCTGCACCATTGTAAGCTGAATCTATGAAGCGATAACACTATTCAGGATAAGATGTTTGGAAAGAATACATGTTCCTCTGAAAATAAACAGCAAAGCTTACTAAAGATGAACCTCAGATATTTCCCCTTCCATAAAAAATGGTTCTCAGTCTGATTATTCAGTTTAAAAACGTGTAATTCAACTTAATTTTAGATCACAGACAGAGGGACTAACATTCTGTGGTTAAAACTTGTAATAAAACATCCCAAAGTTCAAATCGTCCAGTAAATTTGCAGCACCCATGTATAACAAATAGATAGAAAAAAAGTCCTCAGTCTTATTCAGACACTCCAATGCATCCTCAACAATCCCCCACACCAGTCTAGGAAAACAATTACTGCAGTAAATGAACAGCCATAGGAAATCCAGTTAAGAAGTGTTTTTGCTCTCTTCACCAATGAAGGCCTCCAAATAGTGTTTTTTTTTTAGAAAGAATGGATAGCAGACAAATCCTTCCCTGTCTGCTTGCACCCCTTCACATGTTGATCATGCTGCCTGGCATCCACTGATTATTCACCCTCAACTCTGGTAACTTTACAATCCCAGATAAGAGGCACATCTCTAATCCAATGAAACCTCCAATGCAAAAAATGAAGTGAAGCATAGGCCTCCAATAATGTGATAATGTGAAATTTTATTGAAATAAAATTCTATAAAAATGTAAAGCACATAAAAGATCTGTACATAAATTGTCATATCAACTTGCTGCGTCACAGGCTCCTACCAACTGACATGTTTATTTCAATCAGGCGTCATCAGGGAATTAACTGTTCTTTTAAAGGCAGCACTCCTGTGATATTATATTTCTTCTATTGTGCTTCATAGTTAGAATAGGGGTTTGGTGTTGGCATGTAGGGTTTTTTCTTCACAAATTCAGCTTTTTACCCACCTGTTTTCAGAACACTTATATAGCAGTGTTGCTCAACGCAATACTCAGGTATCCCTTAGAAGTTTTAAAGTGAATGTATACTTTTCACTGTATAGTAGGCAAAGAAAGCATCCTAAACATACTTACAGTATAGCTATGTGGAACACATGACACTCTCTCTTCATTTCAATACAATGATCTGTTTCTGAGTGACCAATTGTTAGGCAATGTACTGTCACATATGAAGAATGGGGGGCGGCGGGGAAATTAGTGTGCATGCTTAAGCCAATGAATGCTTCGACTTACCAAAAAGCTAATTCTTACAAAGGATATTATGGGCACTCTAGCAGATCAGGACAGCAGAGGAGCATGGGGAAGGTAAGTATAGTCTGTGGGAAAGTGCTAAAGTGAATGTAGGTGAAGTATGCTTACTTTGCCTGCGATAAAGTGCATCTGGTACTTTGCCTACTCTTTACAAAGTATAAAATCACTTAATGGCAGGCAGCAATATCATTTTTGAATGTTTTGGGTAACATTATTCTTGTTTCTTTGGTAGATTCAAGGTGTAGCCAACTTCAAGATATGCCTAAAATCCATCAGTAATAGTAGGGTGTATAATAATTTGGGAATTCTACAGCAGGCCCCTTTACTACTGATCTTAGATAACACTAAAAACAAAAAAGTTTTTTTTGTTCATTGTATTACAGTAAAAGCGACTTTACTAAAACTTTTCTGTGGTCTAAATTATTTTATGTGTTACATTTAATCTGCCTTTTTTCTATAACAAAAATACAAAAATCCGCCGCCAACAGTGAATCACTATGGGGGAGTCAGGATGGGGGAACCAAGAGGCACAAAAAGGAATACCCTGCTATTCACATGGGTCTGGCATGGGGGATGATCGTGGAGTCAAGTGCGGGGAGTGGGGATTTGATACACCGTGCCGACCCATCCTTACTATATGTAGGACACCCTGGCTCACATATTTAGCTTCGAACAGTGTACCTTCTATGCTCTGGACAAAGGATATTATTATGTTTGTTGAAGAGCACAATTACCAGATATTACTTAGAGGTGGATTCCTTTTTTGTCCCTCTTAATTGGTTCCCCAATCCTGACTCCCCAATAATGACTCACTGTTGGTGGTGGATGCCCCTACACACGTGGATCACTTGTTGGTAGCACATTTTAAGACTACTTCCATTTCTTCCTGAATAAGCGTATGGGAAACATGTTGAAGAAACAAGCCACTAACATTTTCTTCATGTACAAAGGACGTTACTCAGTTTACTAATATAATCTCATCTGAGTGGCTACAGGAGGTGTATTTCAGGATAATGTGTGTTGCTGTAGGCATCCGAAATTAACAAGGATAATATACTGTACATGTTGGGTTATCTGAGTGTATATACATTTATGTCACTGAAGTATTTTATTGAATGCTTTTAATATTGTGTGGAATAAACTAAATTTTTAAAATGGGTTGTAGTGTATGGCTGTGTAAGGCACCTCAAAAGCCCTCATACAAGTAAAGAATTCTGGGGTTTCTATTTGATTATAGGGTTGTGGTGCCTTATTATTCAGAGGCTTTATATGCAACATTTACTATAAACATACAGACTGTTATCAGTATTATATAGGGTCTGCAGGCTTAATGCACTCTAGAATCCCAACCAAAACAAAATATGAGGGTGGGTTAAAGATTTGCAACATACAAAGTGGATCACAGCAGCAAATTATTGTAGTAATATATATTTAAGAAGATTGTGTAGTACTATTAAAAATGAGAGTCACCATCATTATGATATTTCATAGGCAAACTATAGAACAATTTTTTTTAAATAATAAAAATAACAAAAAAAGATTAAAATAAAAAATGTAAGTTCAATTGTTTTTTTACATGGTATTAAAAATGCTTTGATGATAGTTTTCCTTTAATCAAACTAATATCACATGTGTTGCCATTTCACTTGTGAAATAACACTAATTTGGCATTTATCCAAAGTAAAAGTAAAAATTAAAAAGGCTTGCTAATATCGAACCAAACCAAGATACAGCAAATATGTCACAGCAGGAGAATGAAGCTTCTGGGGAAAAGGCAAAGCTGTGTGACAGATGGAAAGGTCTCAATGGATGAATGGTGCTACTACAAATAAGTAGCAGGCAGCCACAGGGAATCAAATAATGATTAGAAATGAAAAACGATGGCTACACAATAGAAACATTTTGACTTGAGCTGCAGAAAAGAGTTAGGATGTAATTAGAATATATATAAAAATATATACAATTAAGTGTCTCCAGCACGAATATTTAAAAAAGCTACTGGAAACAGAATAATGGAAGGCATAATATACAGATTCAGTATCTGATCATTAGTTCTGCTGGAACCTACATAAAAAGATAGGGATAAAACTAAGTGTGCCCTTAGAGAGGAAAGAACGAGCTCCATAATTTGTACAGGCATGCCCCCAAACCTAAACAGATTACTTTTTGCCAATCAATACCAGTCATCACTAGAGGCCTTTTCTTCTCCAAAGTTTCTCTTTTAAAAAGGTTCAGGGAGTCTTGGTTTCAAGTCTACGTTTTAGTTTTGCCAATGGGCGCCATGATAAGGATATCTGACAATGTCCATTTTTCATCCCTCTATTGGAGTGTACATTGAAATATCCCATTGTGCTCCGCAGGCGAGTTCTGTTCTGTTTAGATGCACAATGTTTGATAAAATAGTCTAGCTAATGAAGGCAATACAGCAGTACCAATTCTTTTTTCAATATTACAGCAATATTTACTTTTATCACATTGCTTTTTGTGTGATTATGCAAATCATTCCCCCCTATATTGTATATCATTCATTGAAATGTGATACTTGGAATGGGAAGGATTCTTGAATCACAATAACCATTCCCTAGTATTAATATATTGTAATTATATGAGTATTTCCTTCTACAATAATATATAAATTTGACTTCACAGTCCTGCTACCATTAAAGGTAATATAATGGATTATTATACTTCTTAGGTATATGTGACATTAACATGAATAAATAAATAAAAACAAACAATAATAATATGAGATAATATTATAAACTTTTTTTTAATATATTGTTTAAAGTATTTATTTGCTTCTCTCAATTCACATTTGTGGACAACCAAGACCAACAGTAATTAACTCACTAATTAACTCAAACACTAGAGTATCACCAAACAAGCACTGCTAATCTCAAATTATGCAAACAAAACAGTTCACTATTCAGTATACTGCCTTGTTATTAAACCCTTCATAACCAGAGGTCATTAAAGTCTAGATGCCTTGGCCACATTTAGCTGGGCCTGTATGCATCAGTGAAGTTAACCTACAGTGTATAAAAAGTGTACAAAACACTTCATAACCAGAGGTCATTGAAGTCTAGATGCCCAGGCCACATTTAGTAAGGTTTGTATGCATCAGTGAACTTAACCTACAGTGTATAAAAAGTGTAAACAGAAGAATTCAAATAATTGCTTTACTTAGGAATGGACAGCTACTGTAATACAATCGCACATGTGAAATAATTTCAGTTGCAAAAAAATGCTGAACACCTGGTGGTCCCTCCTGTGCCTGTGTGCTTCCTGTTTCATGTTTACAACCCTAACCACCAGCTGAAAATCCTGTGCTAGTGTTCTCAGCATACTGTGCTCACTCCTTAACTGAAACTACTGGATGTCATGCCAACACATGGGGTTCCTGCAGTCCCAATGTCAATCTGGGACATCAGACTGCAATATCCCTGGTTCTGCTCTTAAAGGAGAACTACGGGGTCAGTGTTTTTCCCCATAGTTCTCCTTAGGGTAACGGGGGGACACAAACTAGCGTCCTCCCGTTACCCTAAGCTCAGTATACCGCGAGCTACAGCTCGTGGTATACTGAGACGCCGCAGCCGGAGCGGATCCCGACCTGGACGTAGGGATCCGCCCAGCTGCGTGAGTGACTGCTGGCTCTGACTATCTAGAGGCAGAGCCAGCTGTAGCCCGCCCCCTCCCCCGTCGTTCTGCCAGTCAGCGCTGGCAGATCGGAGCGGGGAGAGGGGAATCCAGCCCCTCCCCCTGTCATGGCAGAGAGCCGTGACAGGATCGAGAGGTGAGCGAACCCGGTATGTGTTCGCTCACCTCCCGATCTACTGAGCCAACCTGTGACAGTCTCATTGTCACAGGTCGGCTAGAACTATGAGGTGAGTGGAAATCACTCATCTCATAGTTCTCCTTTAAGTGTGTGGTTGACAGCCCTTCCTGTCTGAAATCATGCTCTCACTACCATAGAAAGCACACCCGGTGCCTAGGCACACCCAGCGAATCCCAGGCATTGCAGTCATGTGACTACCAATAAAAGTACAGAAATAAGGCATTTAAAAAAAGTTTATATACAAAGTGATTATTCTCTTATGTGTGCCTTAGTTGCAGGTGCTGTATTCACATGCACTTTAAAATATATGACTAACTTTCCCACGTAAATCATTTTTTAAAGGACATATATGGCTTTCATTTGGTTCACTATTTTAATAAAACCCTACTCTTTTGTAATTATAGGCTGACAGAATTTTATTTTTAAAAGTTTAATTGTTTTTTAATTATTTAATTGTATCTGAGCATTGCAATATTAAGAGGCACACTGCCATCTCCAGGGCAGAGTGGCATATGCATCCTGAAGGTTTATTTTGTGAATGATATGTCATAGTTGACATAGTGATCACATGATTAGGAAGCACTGTAATTAGTCCTCAGTGGGGACTGGAGCTGTCAGTAACATCCCTTTCTGACAGCTAGCAGCCACACACAGTATCAGCTACTAGATGTTGAAGAGAAAAATAGATTAATGTTTACTCAGCATAGGGCATTGAGCAGTGGAACTTTAATTTACAGATTGTGGGCAGGAAGCAGTTTAGGATCTCAAAATAGATTGCCACTAGAGGGCATAGCTTGAAATCAGTATATGAAATATGCCAAAATCAAACACAATTTTAAACAACACTCTACAAGCCTCTGATGGCATTATTGAATATTCTGACAAGGTTTTTCATATGCAAGTTCCTTCAAAAATATACCAGTGTATATCCAGCTTAAGTCTTCAGGGAGAGTGCATGCCTGAAAGGAGATATAGTAAGGGTTGCCAAGTTTAGTTAACTCACAGTGCTCTGTACGGTAAATCCTTTAATATATACTATATATATATATATA
>NW_017306628.1:1162953-1164072 GCF_000935625.1 Nanorana parkeri | reverse complement strand
ACACTGTATAAATATACTGTATATTCTATATGTACCCCTGTTCGCTAAACAGTGATAATTGCAGTGTATAAAAAAAAATCAAAAAATAAGAGCTTTAGTGTATTTCCCCATTTTTAATGCTCTGTAATTAAATGCTATCTCTGTATTACATCTCTACCAGTGTTAAAACACCACAGTCAATATTTTACAACATTCATTCAGGGACAAATGGCAGGCTAGATAGTTAATAAAATCAATTTTTAATCTTTTCTGTCCTTGCAGTGTGCAATATAATATGCTTACAAGCAAGTTGTATGGCTAAAATCTCCTAGCAACAGGAATAACATGCTTAGGAAATACTTACAACTTTACTACCTACCTGCTAATTGGGGGATTTCGCAACAAGATAAAGGCTTGCTAACAGTTTTATAGCCAAGCAAGACTTGGTGACTCTAAATCCAAATACAGTTATATGTATAAAACTTATACCATGAACCTGCTAAAGTAAAATGTATTTACTAACGCAACATCTGTAGTATCATCTAAATCAAATCAGGATATAATTCCCTGAACAATTGTCACAGCTCTCTAACAGCTCTATATTAGTAGAGATTAAAATAGAGCATTTCCAAAGATGTCCATCATCACACAATCACCCAACAAGAAAATTACCTTATATACCGAATGCACACATACACTGCAGCAACTAGGTATGAAAACACCATCGAAAACGCCATCTAAAACAGCAAATATTGGGTTTGGGCAAAAGACATTTGTACAGGAAGATAACCAGTGATAATTGGGTCATGATACAATAATAATGACTAAAATAAAGAATCTCAATGCATCAGCAGTAATTCCGTGATAAAGAGCAGCACCGAGCTTTCTAAATAGAACTGACCCACAGAACATGCAAGTTCTGTACATCATTGCAATTAACGCATGCATTATGGTTTTGTTTAGGGATGTTCAGATACCAGTTCAGGTACCTGAACCGATACTTGGCATTTCCATGAGAACTACTAGGGTCACAGAGGCTGCAGGTGCAACTGAGCCCTGACACTCCACCACTGTCCTGGAATCATTAGTCTGTATTCTTCTAGAAAAACTGTCAAAAAAAATGTATATATATATATATAT
>NW_017306628.1:1146396-1162930 GCF_000935625.1 Nanorana parkeri | reverse complement strand
CCTTAGCCAATGTGACAGCTGCCTCCTAACTTTTGAATTTTTCTCTAGTCTAGTCTTGTAGCTGGAAAAGTACCAGTAGTTGAACCAAGTACAGTACTTGGTATCTGAACAGCCCTAGTTTTGTTAATTGAGCCATTTGTCTGATTTAGTGAATAGATGTATGGTCCTAAAAGTACTCTCTTTTTTTTACTCATCTTCTATAAGATCCCCTCCATATCTGCGACCTCCTGCTGTAGAATTAAATAAATTATTATAAAGTGAATTCTTTTTTTTTGTACTCATCTTCTATAAGATCCCCTCCATATCTGCGACCTCCTGCTGCAGAATTAAATAAATAATAACTTGTCAAAAACATTCCCGGATGTGAGATATAATCCTTCAAATTTTTGGGGATCTGACCCAAACCTCTTGTCCACCTTAAGTTATCTGAACTACGACACAGATAGCAGTGTTCCCTAACAGTCTGGACAGGGGCCCTACTCTGTATTACAAGACCTTCAATGAATGTTTAATATATGGAATTAAGTTTACAGCTGAGGCTGACCATAGACATCTTATATGTGATGAGTTAAATAAATCAGTGCATACATACACTCATAAAACAAGTGAATCAAAATGTAAACTTAAATAAACGTTAGTAGCCGCAATGAAACAGCATTGAAGATTTAGGAGTTGAATCTCCACCATTAAAAAAAAAAAAACTGATTCGTAAAACTTGCTTCTACTGTGAATTTTTTTTCTGGTGTACAGTATTCATGTTTACTACTCCTATGGTGTGGAAAAACAAATCTGTTATATTGCTAAGCCCCAGGCTTAATTTTTGGAAATGTGTGATTAAAAAATTTTAATCGCAGGAGCTTCGTAAAGTGTTCATTTCTAATAGAGGTAGGTTTCTGGATTTCAAAAACTGTACAAATTTTAGCAGTACATTCATTATATGTCAATTCATACTGATGGTTATTTAAACATTCACACATCCTCTGACCTCTGCACAGCTTTAATTTTCAATTATTTTTGAAAATACACCAATAAGATAAGACATTAAGTATGTGTTTCCCTCAAGTTTGCCGCTTCTAATTTATTTTCTTGGAATTGAACTGTGTTCCTGAGAAAAGCAAAACTAAGAGAGCAAGCAGAATGTCTAAATGGCTTTTTAAAGAAATATCTTGAAGAGGAGAGAAAAAAAGAACTGGATTATTAATAGCGAACCCTGAGATGATGGATGAAACAACAACAACAGTATCCTTTAATCATAAAGCACTAACATTCCAACAGAGCTGGTAAGTGAGTGGAGCAGTGAAACCATTTGAGACTTAAACAGATGGATTACTAAAGGTTCCTCTGTGGGTTTCTGGACAGATTTCAAAACAGCAGACTGATTAACTAATGCACAAAAGGCAAGCAACTCTTCCAATCAATACGCTTTTATGTAACTACATTTGTGTTATAATATTTAAACACAGCAAACAACTGCTCATGGAAGAAATGTCTAAGGTCATGCTGAGATGGGTGAAGATGTTAAATCCTACAGCTGACAAACATTTTTCTCATTTCGTGTCTCCTTTTCTGATTATCAGTCAATCTTCATCGAATACCATTCTTTCATCATGATTTGCATTCATATAACAATAGGAAATATGCTGCATAGGCAATTCTGGATCACATTACTGATCAGGAGAGTCAACCTCCTGCTACTACTAACCCATGACTGCTGCTGCTACTAACTCATGACTGAGTAAATTACCACTATACAAGTCTGTGAGACTTTAAATTTTGCTATCACAATTCAAAAGTGCTTTAGTACTGGACAGCCCCCAATTAAAGGTGTTTTAAACCCGTAGATTTATTTAGTTCATGTGGGTAACTCTTGATAATAAAAATACAGGATACAACTTTTCATGCATTCCATCTTATGTATTGACATTTCCCTGCAAGCTGGTAGATGTGACGTCAGACAGGGCAGAACATAGTCTATCTTTGACTCTAATACTTAAGTAGTTGACATGTCTGGGGCTAAAACTGATTGTGGGTCCCAGAAACTCATGTAACAGGTTACAGTCTTTTGATTCAGCTGCAAAGCCCATTATGTTAAGTTATGGAAAAGCAGTGGCAAATTTACATCATGTGAAAGCATGAAGAAAAATTGCCTTGGTTATCTCTTCTTAGGAGATAAATACAAGCATATTTCATAAAAGAACAAAATTGTCAACACCAGCTCTTTGTAATGCAGATGTTGCTAAACATATGAAGTTGTAAGGAGATAAAAAAATAAACTAAATACTAGGAACTCATTCATAATGTTGTTAGTGGATTTGAATTGGATCATTCACATCTCTCAGCATAAGCTGTTTTAAAAAAGTAACTCAAAGAACATAAATAGTAATGCATTCTAAATGTGTAAGAGGTAATATCCTTATCAGTGAGATAATTCAACTACTGAACTATGAGGGTTAAAGTGATATTAAAATCAAAGGGTTTTTAAACTATTTCAAGTGCTAATTAAATCACTTACAATGGATACTTGCAACTTGCATACTTGGTTTCTAGGCTTATTACCACTAAAAGACAAAAAGCCTAGAAACCAAGAATGCAAGTCGATAATCTATTCACGGCACTAAAGGAGTTAATTGTAACTTATGAGAAACTGAATAAAAGACTCATAATTCAACTAACCAGCAGGATCTGACGAAGCCCCAGTACGAAGGAGGGGTGAAACGCGTCATCCGGTTACGGGATGCTAGTCTGACTGACCATCGAGTCAGCCATCTGATCAGTTCGCGTGGATATTTCAAACAGCAGTAAAAAGGACTTTACATTCAATTGGAAATCTTTCGAACTACTGGGACTGCCTAAAACTGGGACTGCATAAAAATTGTGGAGAACATAAGAGGTTCTACACTGAGAGCTACCTGAAATGCCTGACATTAGGCTTTTTTGAAAAGAAATACCAAACCAAAAAAATTCAAAGTGGATAACAACGCTACGATACAGACTGACCGGTTGAAGTACTAAGGAGCCGTGAGTATATGTTACTCGAGTTTAAGTTTGGCACACACAGATCGGAGGTATAATCCCCAGGTGTGGTCACAACTCAGCGGCACTCCGTTTATTAACTTACCGGGTCTTACGTTACATACCTAGCTATATTCCGCTTGAAATTCTACAATCAAGCTAAAATAAATCAGTTACGAACACCTCCTCCACATAAAGATATGAACATCCAATAAGTTGGACTCAAATCACAATTGCCGCATTGAAGGAACGCCCGGCAGCCCACATAATTCATTCAATATATTTTTTCTGTTTCAAATCAATAGGCCCCTTTTTGCTGTTCCTGTCTCCTTATCTGAGGACCACCAGACAACATTGATTGCGCTGATCAGCTAGCTCCCTGTGTGGTTGAGTAGTGGCATGTATGAATGGGTTATTGCAATAATCTTTTTATTAACTGTATAGGTGGTGGGTTAAACTGTGCATTCGTTCCGTGTATGAGCTTACATGTTTTTTACCAATGAATTGATTTATACTACAATTTAACTCTCCGACCCTCATATATAGCTGCACTAGGTTCATAACCACTTTGGATAGAACCAATTGCTTTCTTTGTTCTATAACTGGGGGATGTCCAGTACCGATGCACTTGATTATGATAGCTAACATAAATGTATTCTTCTTAATGTATGTATGAAAACTCTGAATAACAGATTATTATATTAGATATGATTTTTTTTACTTAGAAAGATAGCTCTTATATAGTAATGGTAGTCAGAGTTATAATCTATATTTGGAAGTATTAGGTCCCTATTAGAAGGCATTAGGTAGTGTTAAAGTGACACTAAGTTAATTCTTAAAAATGTATTCAAGTACCCTAACTATTAACAAAATGTACCGGATTTGTGTATCACGCATCTGTAGATCCTCAAATCATTTCTGAATTCATGCTGACAATGTGCTTCCTTCCGGAGGGTGGCTACTTTGTTCCCCATGGTCCCTGTGTGTGTTATAAAGTAGCCACTGCTCCAAGCTCGCTCACGACTTAAATTGTTTTACAAATTTCACAGAAAATTGATGCCACTTTAAAGATTTTTGTGCATGGGCAAAAAACACAGAAGCAGGTGCAGCAATAAGAGCAGGTGCACAATAACCCATAATATCCAGATTTCCCCACATCCACATCAGAAGCAAATAAGAACATTTATTAAAAAAAGCACCTGTGTACACAAACCCTAATTCTAGCAAAATTATTTCTTGTCAATGCAAGGAAGCTTAGAATGTGCTTTCTAATAAGTGGTATATATTTTTTTACCACAAATTGCCCCATTTCCCCTTTTGCCAATCTGTGTACTGTTCTTACACTAAAATTTAGCATCACAACTCTCTATATTTTTTATAAACTGGCAAGGGTGGACAACACTTTGGTTTTATTGGTTTTATTCCACTTAGGTTTTGGTAACAATCTAGTGATTTTGTCAACATTTTGGAAGGAGGAAGGAGTCAATGAGGAAGGCAAAATTATGGTGGTTTGTGGTGGTTTTTAGGACACAATGGGTGTACAATTGCTCCCTTTAGCTATCCTGGATTTGATCTTTGCCCAGTAAGATAACCCCTCATTAGTCACATTATTTTATGTTTTTTCAAGAAAGAAAAACACCAGTGAAAAAAAATTAAAGCCACAGCAAACAGATAACAATTGACTGCACACACACAAAAAACATGATTACAAAGAACATTAAATGGAATGAACAAACCTAATTTAAATCCTCCCCATCACAGCAAAAAAAAAACCCACCCAAAATAAATTTTGTGTTCATCCCTATAAACTATTGTGAAAAAAGGGCATTTTGTATGAAAAGTAGGTTAAATGTTCAAATTAAAACTACTACTTTAAAAGCAAATATTGTTGGAAATGTATTTTATTACCTTTAAAGGAGAACTATGGGGTCAGGGCTTTTCCCCATAGTTCTCCTTAGGGTAACGGGAGGACACAAACTAGCGTCCTCCCGTTACCCTAAGCTCAGTATACCGCGAGCTACAGCTCGCGGTATACTGAGACGGCGCAGCCGCAGCTGATCCCGACATCGATGTCGAGATCCGCCCAGCTGCGTGAGTGACAGCTGGCTCTGCCTATCTAGAGGCAGAGCCAGCTGTACCCGCCCCCTCCCCCGTCCATTCCACCAGTCAGAGCTGGCGGATCAGAGCAGGAAGGGGGGAATCCAGCCCCTCGCCTGTCACGGCAGAGAGCCGTGACAGGATCGAGAGGTGAGCGAACGCCGGTATATGTTCGCTCACCTCCCGATCTACTGTCTCATTGTCACAGGTCGGCTAGAACTATGAGGTGAGTGAAAAGCACTCACCTCATAGTTCTCCTTTAAGGGATACATTTACTATTTAAAAATGTACCTTTTTTATGTCAGAATGTCACAGAGGATATTTTTTTAAAGACTGTGCTAACAATGATGTAAATCAAAGTATTTTTAGGGTTTCCTGTTTAAGTATAACATGCTACTGTTGTTGAATAGCTGTTCATGCCAAATGTGCAGCTTTGCACATTCCTATCCTAAAGCTCTTGCTTAGATGGTGTAACAGCAATGTGAGCAACAGTTCTGCCTGTAATTCTGTTAAGCAGCCTTACATTTTGCCACTAGGACCTCTTTTCTGTGTTAAGCTTTGATATCCTCTCAAATGCATTAACATGTCCTTGGAACAGACAGTTACAGATGTCTGCTTGCGTTGAATATTTCCATTTTAATAGGAGTCACAGATTCACACTTTCTAGAACAGAGTAACTCTAATTCTGTGCTTGTGCTGGCAGGCATATAACCAGTGGATTGACTCCCCACAGTTAAACCTATAAAAAAAATGTAATATATCACATATACAAAAGAGTAAGACAAAAAAAAGATTATTTAGTTTTACTAATAGTATTCATTATTTTTAATTTAAAACAATAGATTTAACTGTAGCAAATTTCAAGTCATTTGAAAACATGCTATACTATTAAGCTCCTAAAATTTCTAAGAATGTCTTTTTTATTTAATATTTATGCTGACTGAGTTCACTTTACTAGGTTTTAAAGTACACTCTGCAGAACATGGTAGGTGGTAAACAATAGCACTAATATGTCCTTTATATAGTAAAACCCTTAAAGATTATCTCCAGGCATGACCAAAATTTACTTCCAAACCTACTTTTCTCCTTCCCCTCTGGAGCATGCCCCAGCATTATTTATTTTCTCACCTTTTATTATTCTCTGTGACATCATTGTCAAGCTTGTAAAATTCTTGCTGGTATAGCTGCTGGGAGTGACCTAAGCTGGGAGCAGGGTGACCTAAGTCAGTTCCTATTGATATAAGTTTACCCCCAAAATGATATCTTCCAGGAGTCCTTTCCCTACACACAGTGTGTGTTCAGGCTTTTGAGAGTCAAGGCAGTCAGAACAGTTTTGCTACCAAAAAAATCAATGTCCCTTATTAACCAAAGGAGTCATGTTAAAGCACACAACCGCTAGTGGCGAGGCAGCTGAAAATCATAAATGTAGAAGCCTATGTATTTTTGTAGAAATAGTACACATCAAAGGTTTGTAAATGTCTCACCAGTACAGATGGTGTATGTGAAATATTTCTGACTGCTCCTAAATGGCTATGGTGGAAATAGTGGTGTATCTTGTGCATGCTTACACTTTTTTTGTCAGAAGGACATTGGTTTTGACATATGCACCTTCCACAGCTTCTCTCTCATTGCCAGAATCTGGCACACTTAATGATTGGTGGACAGATTGTCAAATTACTTTAACTGGTCAAGTGACTGGGCCTTCCTCCTAAAAAATGTTTTTAAATTGCTATGATTTGTTCATTTCACAAAATGTTTCACTCTATTCCTAAAATCCATCTCATTGTGTGGAGCCTGTGCAGCCACATTGGCTTCTCTCCACTTAACACAGCAAAGACCACTCTGAAGGAACTCCTGATGCTTGGGCAGTGTGCTCCAGCATAAAGTGGCTGTCTTTGTAAAGCAGCATTATGGCTGCATTGGAACTCTATTTACTACTTTTTAAATACCAACATTTAATACGTTGTATTACCTTATTTGCTAGCCTGCTAGTGATCACCTGGTTAAAGCACAAGTGTCTTAAGAGACTAAATAATAATTAATCCAAAATATAATCCGAAATAACGAATGTAATATACTGTATGCCCGAATATACTAAAATAATAGTCGGGTATACATATTAATTTTTAGAACACGCCGGTAGCGATATTGGCCACCGGCGTGTTCTGCGCATGCCTGCCGCCATCTTGGAAGCTGAGCTTGTGACGACACATGTTGGTGACGTCACACGCTGAACAAGCGGCGGCCATATCGGCCGCCGGCGGGTTCTGCGCGTGCACGCCGCCCTTTTGGAGTAGATTTTGGTATACACCAAGTTGGCGGCGCCCGAAAATGCGTGCGCCGCCATCTTGGTGTATACCAAGATCTACTCCAGAATGGCTGTGTGCATGCACAGAACGTGTCGGCGGCCGATGTGGCCGTCGCTCGTTCTGCGGTTTTTAGTGTACAGTTTCGGAGGCTAGATATATATATATAGATATATATTTATAGATATACATATATATATATATATATGTATATCTATATATATATATACACACACACACACACATATATACAAATATATACACATATATACATACAGTACTGTGCAAATGTTTTAGGCAGGTGTGAAAAAATGCTGTAAAGTAAGTGCTTTCAGAAATGAAAGTGTTAGTTTATTTTTAACGATTAACAAAATGGAAAGTAAATGAACAGGAGAGAAATCCAAATCAAATCCCTATTTGGTGTGACCACCCTTTGCCTTCAAAACAGCATCAATTTTTATAGGCACACTTGCACACAGTCTTTGAAGGAACTCGGCAGGTAGGTTGTTCCAAACATCTTGGAGAACTAACCACAGATCTTCTGTGGATGTAGGCTGCCTCAAATCTTTATGTCTCTTCATGTAATCCCAGACAGACTCGATGATGTTGAGATCAGGATTCTGTGTGGGCCAAACCCTCACTTCCAGGACTCTTCTTCTTTACATTGAAGATAGTTCTTAATTATCTGTATGTTTGTGGTTGTTGTCCTGCTGCAGAATAAATTTGGGGCCAATCACACACCTCCCTAATGGTATGGCATGATGGATAAGTATCTGCTTGCATTTCTCAGCATTGAGGACACCATTGATCCTGACCAACTCTCCAACTCCACTGGTAGAAATGCAGCCCCAGACTTGCAAGGAACCTCCACCATGCTTCACTGTTGCTGCAGACACTCATTATTGTACCGCTGTCCAGCCCTTTGGCAAACAAACTGTCTCCTGCTACAGGTAAAAAAATACCAATTTTGACATATCAGTCCAGAGCATACGTATGATCTTTGACATCAAAGACCAGTTGAACATTCAGTGAGTGGTACTTATTCTAATTTCTGAAGTAGACTTCCATCTCCATGGGTGCCTACAAAGCCACATATGTGCAGTTGATAGGACCCAGGGCATTTACTGGAAAAAGCCACCTTGACATCCACCAGCACAAGGTCACCAATGGCATCAATGACTTGCATAAACAACCTGGGCACTGTTGGTTGGTTTAATCCGCATACTATTGCTGATATACAGTAGTTTGGAAGGACCTGTGCCCCAAAATATAAAAAGTCACTAGCAACCTCCCTATCGAAGGAACTGCCTGGCTGCATGAAGTGTTGGGACTGATCTTTCCCTCATTGAGGCTGTAGAGTAGCTTTTCTGCTCAGCCTGAATCTGTGCCAGATATCAACACCGGCATTGTATCTAAACATGTTCACTGGGCAAAGAAACAAGGTTGACACAACTGAGGAATAGGAAGACTGGCAATACTATCCTCCTCCTACTTCTACTCCTCCTCCTACTTCATAGTCATAGCAGCTGATTTTGCTACTATGAACAAATCACCATCATTCATTGTAAGCCACATATGTGCCTGTACAATAAATTAAGCAACTATCTATGCACAGGCTCACAATAAGGTTCACCATAGGCTGCTTAGCATGGCATATTTTAGACTTATTTCAACTAGCCCAAACACCAGGATAGGTATACGTATTTTTTTTTTAAAAGCACAGTTCTTATTAGCTGAGTACAATGAGCTTGGAACATTACAGTCATATGGCTAAATTCAATAGCATTATCCTTGTGTTCAAGATTGGTGAATTACATTACAGGATCAGCCAGGTTGCATGTAGTAGTACTTTGCTGTATTGCAGAGAGTGAAGATTAATATTCACACTCTGATAAAGACAAGCTTGTTAATGGTAGAGTAAGATGTAATTTGCTTTCTGGCAGACAACTGCGGAAGGGTATTACCTATCAGGTTGCAAGACTCTCCTCCAGGCAAGAATTTCTGCCTGAAAAATGAAAAGGAGAGCACTCTGATGCAGTAAAGACAGTCACCTCTTAAGCAAGCTTCTCTTGGAATTGGTTTGTAAAAGCATACTGCATTGTCATTTACACAAAGCCTCTTGTTTATAGATCTGCCACCACAACAAAAGGACATTTATAGCAGGTAGTGGATTGCATAATCACTACACAGGCCAATATGGTTTACCAAAGCTTGGACTAATTAAGCTAATATATATACAGTATCTCACAGAAGTGAGTACACCCCTCACATTTTTGTAAATATTTTATTATATCATTTCATGTGATGACACTGAAGAAATTACACTTTGCTACAATGTAAAGTTGAAATTAAACCGCTGTATGGTCTTGGCCACCGTGCTGCAGCTCAGTTTCAGGGTCTTGGCAATCTTCTTATAACCTAGGCCATCTTTATGTAGAGCAACAATTCTTTTTTTGCTGAGTTAGACTTATATGCTGGGATTGAGAGTGTCAAAAGTAGCTAATTCTATCTTTGTTCTAGGTGACTAAGTATACAGCACTGCTGCTAAAGCATCATAATAACAACCACAGATAAAGCTCTTACAAAAAAATGCAGTAATGGATGGCTTTATTAAATTCTCAGGACAGTTCTGCGGGATGAAATAGAGCATACACCTCATGCAAATGCCCGTGCGCCAAAGCATCAATCAGTTTCACAGTTGCAGATACACACAGGATTAACAAACAAATTTAACAAGTAGTCTTGCTACCATGCATGGCCAGGAGTTCTCTTCCATTGCACCTTCTATCATGACTCAAGCAACCAGTCAGCATACCAACCCAATTTTAAAAAGTTGCCTGCTACTTTAAAGCTTGCAGATTCTCAGAAGCCAAGGGCACACTCCAAACCATCTTCATAAAACTGGTGTTTGTATGTGAATTGCTATGTCATATTATCAATAGACATGTGCGATTCGTTTTGTTACGAATCGAAATTCGTACGAATTTCCTGAAATTTGGAAGCATCCGAAATCCGAATTGCAGTTTCCGAATTACATCCGAAATACGAAATTCCGTTAACGAATTTCGGATCCGAATTTCGTTGAAACGGGAACTAATATTACCCCTGTAAATGAGGTTGAACAACATGACACGATTTTCTTTTTATCCGAAATACGAAATTCGGATCCGCTGCTGCTGAGGGTTGCATTACAATACAGGCAGGAAATACAAAATTCAGTTAACGTATTTTCGTTCCGTTACGAACATTCGTTATGATGAAGTTAAAAAGCAAAATACCTTTGTTAATATTGGAGTTGATGCCTTGATGGTAGTTTTTTTTAAAATCTGAAATACGAAATTCGGATCCGAAATCCGTTAACGGAATTTCGTATTTCGTTTGGTTGACCAATCAGAGGTTTTCTCTTCTGCTGCTGAGTGTTGCATTACAATACAGTCAGGAAATACGAAATTCCGTTAACTGATTTTTGTTCCGTTACGAACATTCGTTATGATGAAGTTAAAAAGCAAAAATTAATATATTGGAGTTGATGGTAGTTGTTTTTTTTTATCCGAAATACGAAATTCGGATCCGAAATCCATTAACGGAATTTCGTATTTCGGATGAAAAAAAAACTACCATCAACTCCAATATTAACAAAGGTATTTTTGCTTTTTAACTTCATCATAACGAATGTTCGTAAAGTTACGAAAATGTGACGAAACTAGTGAAAATTCGTATTGCGTACGAATCCGAATTGAGTTTCGGACACGAATTACAAAATACGAAATAACGGATATTCCAAAACGAAACAAATTTTCTGACGGCGCACAAGTCTAATTATCAAAAGCATGGCTATTTAGAGGTTCACCTTTTAGTGCAGCCCTGGTGGATTTGTGACAGTAATAGTAAAGCAGGCCCATGTATGCATGTATACAATGTGACAGCACTGGTACTACTGCCTGCTAAGCAGTTCACATTCTAACTCCAATGATCGTGTTCTCAGCTCCAGGGCAGCTCCCAAGATGAATGTAAACAAGGGGGGATTCAGTAGTCTAGCAGAGGAGGACCAAGGCAGAGCTGACAATGCTGCTTGGAACTTCAGTACAGCAGAGGCACTGTTGTCAAAAAGCTATGTGTTAAAAAGATTTCTGGCATCCTCCACATGTATTGTTTGGTACTTGCAACTTTTTAAACCTTTGGTAAATATGCATGAATAGCACAGATGTACTGCATATGGTTTATAAAATGTTCTACTTTACCCTCACATACACTTTAAAGAGTATAATAATTGATTGTAGGGTCACACTGAGGACACTAAGGGAGAAACTGAATGAAAATGTGAGTTTATTGTGATAAAACAGTGGACATAGCAAATAATGTGATCAAGCAAGTTAATACATAGTAAAACTGCGAACACAAAGCAATAGAAAAAGAAACTGAGAGCACAACAGTGACAGAAAGATACAGAGGCATATAAAATAATATCAAACAAAACAATTACTGCTGACAAAAACGAAGCAAAAAAGAAATCAAATAACTGGAGCCAGTTTATATTCAAACTGATATTAACTATTTTGCAACATTATATCCATAAGATTATCAACCAATTAGACAGATGTACTTGCAGCCACTAGTGGTGTCAATGATAGGCCATGATGATTTGCATCTGCACTGGCTTCCTTCTAATGTTGATGTTTTGTATTTTGGGTGAGTGGGGTACTGGAATTATCTGTGCCATGTCCAGGGCAATGATTGTTGTGAAGAGATGTCACCAGCACACCAATATGACAAACAAGTCAAAGTTCAGTGAACCTTCATTTTTATTTTTTAGAAGTCACTTTAAGTAGTGTCAAGCGCTTTCGGGGCCGCTTTAAGTGACTTCTAAAAAATAAAAATGAAGGTTCACTGAACTTTGACTTGTTTGTCATATTGGTGTGCTGGTGACATCTCTTCACAACAATCTTTGCCTGACGCGGCGCCATCCGCGGTCATTGCGAGCACCCGTTTACTTTATGGGAAGTCCGGTAAGGTGTGCTACAGGTCTTTGGACATATGTCCAGGGCAATCACACACACTATCTTGCTTACATATTGAAGTCCAACAATTTCCATTTGACAAGTCACATAAATACACAATTTCTTTAATGAAAAGGTTAAAAAAAATGGCCCGTGTCCAGCTAAGTAGCCAAATCTGTAAAAGGCTAAAGGTGTTTTGCCACAGTAAGGCAATTAACAATTAACAAAAGGCCATCTTTTCCCATTGGGACACAGTTTTTCAAAGACTGGGCTCTACGTGGGCTTGTTACCGTGAGATCCCTTGTTGATTTTTCTACCCATAAGACAGTTTCTTTTCAAGCTGCCTCATGAGCTTTTTCTTTTTTGAGCCCTGAACTTTTTGCTTATTTACAAATGTGCTCCTATGTTCGGGGTATTCCTTAAAAACTTTCTGTGTTAGACTGGGACAATCCTCTGGACAAATTGTTACAGGAACCTAATCCATCTAAAGGTGCTATCTCTTGAGCTTATGCGTGCTATAGGCCACACTACCGCAGATGTCCTTTAGTCTTTCCACAAAGATTGGAATATAATAACGTAGGGCTGGTAATGATTAAACATTTCCTGTTCGATTAATCCGTGGAGGGGGGTTAGGGGGGGCTGGGAGAGAACACCCCACTGAAATGATGGCAGATAGCACAGGAAGCAATAGCTTCTTTGCTATCTGCAGCCTTTTTTTTTTTTGCAGTTGTCAGACTAAAAAAAAAAAAGGCATAAGAATGCATAGCTAGATTCCTATTGGCTATTTCACTTTGCAATAGCCTATAGCAAACTAGCTATTGCACCCGCCCCCTGCTGCTTTCAATCACCAGAAGAGGACCTGATAGAAAAATGCAGGTCCCCCTCTGCTGATTGACAGCAGAAGTGGGCGGGTGCATTAGCTAGTTTTCTATTGGCTATTGCAAAGTGCAATAGCCAATAGTAATCTAGCTATGCAATCGTATGCCTTTTTTTTTCTTTTCTGACTGACGGTCAGGCCGCGGCTCCCGATGTCAGAAAAGAAAAAAAAAACGATCCCAGGGAAAGGTTTAATCTGCTCGATTGAGCAGATTAAATCTTTCCAGTAAAAAGTGTGTCTCTCCCGGGTGTACTCATCGGCCCAAGCAGCTCCATCAGGTGACGAAGGGGAGGATGTCGATGTCCAGTGACATCACGGACATCGACATCACCGGACTCCTCCCCCCTTCCCTTCGTTAGCTGACAGAGCCACTTGTGGAAGGGGGGGAGGAGTCCGGTGACGTCGATGTCCGTGACGTCACCGGATCTCCGACTGAAGACCCGGAAGCCGGCGGAGAGGTGAGTACGGAGCCAAAGAACTTTGATCGATCAAAATAATTTTGATCGATCAAAAAAATTAACGATTAATCGAGGGATTAATCGTTAATTTCCGCAGCCCTATAATAACGGCTTTTACCTATGGTGCTTAAGAGTTATCTACATTTCCCCACATAGATCTTTTCTTATAGGCCTTAGCTCCTCCCCCACATATCTTTAGTGTGGTCACGACCTAGGCACTCCTTGCAACCTCTCTAACACCCCTTTTCCCACTCTTAGACCACAACCTTGTCAATTTCACACTCACCCTAACCTTGTCACAAGGAGAAACCTCGCCACCTTTGACCCTCCTGTTCTCTACTCTGCTACTGACTACCTCTACAACAAAATCTCCCCCCTATCCTGCCCTGACCTGACTACTTCTGTCTTCAACATTCCGCTCTCATCCTCCCTAGACACCATGGCTCCCCTCACTACGCGCAGACTTAGACCATGCCCACTACAACTGTGGCAAACAGAAGTAACCAGACATCTAAAAAGCATGCTCTTGAGCGACTGTGGTGGAAAACTAGGTCTCTGCAAGACTTCATCCTGTATAAAGCTGCCCTCCTTAAATATAGTTCCTCCCTTCGTGCTGCCAAACAAACTTATTTTGTAATTCTCATTAACACACTCTCATCCAAACCTCGTCAACTCTTTTCTACCTTTAAGTCCCTACTATGTCCCCCACCACCACAACCCACGAATTCAGTTATTGCCCAGGACATTGCCATTTATTTCAAAAACAAAATAGATACAATTTGGGATCAGATCGCCACTATCCAGTCCCCTTCCCCTATTAATGTACCAGACCCACCATCGCACTTGTTACTTTCCTCTTTTGACTCTGTCACTACAGAGGAGGTTACAAAGCTTCTCTCCGACACCTACCTCACCACTTGCCCCCTGGACCTCAACCTAACCACTCAACCATCATTTTCTCAAACAATTCATCCCCACACAGCTACCTCCTCATGTATCACTTGCCCCTTCCTTTTAAATTGTAAGCCCTACGGGCAGGGCCCTCCTTACCATTTTGTCTGGAATTGTATTGTAATTGTCATGTCTTCCTTATATTGTAAAGCGCTGTTGGCGCTATATAAATCAAGAATAATGATGATAATAATAATAATCTAATAAGTCTTATTGGCTAGTAATGGTTTCTTGGCTTGGAAAATGGTCCAGCCAGGGGTACGGAGTATCTCTGAATTTGGAGCATGTGCATTCCCCAGTGCAAAGAATGACAAGCTGACCAATGATTAGATCTCTTCCTTTATAAACTATAATATAATTATTTTTAAGAATAGGAACATTCTACATCAAATTTTATTCTCTACAGCTTTCTGCAAAGCGATGGAAACACACCTACTGTATGTCAAAGGTCCCAAATAATAAGCTGACAGCTAACACAGTAAAGAAAATCCCATTAAAAGGTAAATATAAAATTAGAAGTGACAGACAAAAAGCAAACTTATGCTGTTTAGTTTCAAGTCATAAAAATCTACAAAACTGCTCGACTTCATGTTACACTTCAGGTGACGCAAGTTTTTGAAACTACGCTAGAAATAGTTTTTGTAAAAAAGTAGTTTTCTGATGGAATTAATGAAAAAAAGACAAACTATGTTTAGGGGTTTCATAAACTATAAACCTAAAAGCTATAAGCCTAAAAACGGATCTGGGACAATATAATGAAAAAAACTATTACCAAGACAACTCCTGGAGTGTGCTGTAGTATAGAACATAAACTTAACAGCTAAAAAGGCAAAATTGGCTTAGTCTAGTTTAGGCTTCTGAGGAGAGGAGCGAAGAAGGAAAATACCATACCTATGTCATTTGGGATGATTTACTAAAGAATTTGAGAATGCGCACAATAATTGTATTACATTTTTTATTTTCACATACAACGTAAATGTTATACAGAATAAGTTACATCTCTATACATTAGGCATATCACATATATAGGATGGTATAGAGGAAACAGTGGTAACAGAGCAAGTATGGTCACCACTGTTCAGAAAAAATGTCCACAAAGATAGACAGAAGTTCAACCAATCTAGGAATCTAAACACAGCTAACAGCATTGTTAGGTTGTATGTAAGGCTGGGGTTATTTGTTATGGATTCTTTACTGGAGGGTACGAGAATATGAGGCCTGATGTGGTCATGATGGAAATGGAGTGATGTGTGTGGTGTTTTATCAAAAGAGATGAAGTCCAAGAACGTCACCAACACTCCAATACAAACATAAAAAAATTGGAAAAGGTTAGAAAAAAAATTTTCTTTGGTTTCGGCCTGACATCTTTTTTTAAACCTTTTTATTTGTTATAATTTTATTCTAATTATTGTTAATTTCTTTATTTTTTACTTTTTATCATTTTAATTATTATTTTTACTTTATTTTGTCATAAGTGTTTATTTATTTTATAATTTTTATCAATTTTTATTTTATTTTTTTTTGGTAGCGCCGGCCCTGCATGCAGTCACTTTGCACGCCAGGAATTTCATAGTTGAGTGTTCAGAACAGTAGAATAAATTACACTGTTTTATACAGAAAAGTCCAAAGTAGACCTAATACATCAAGGGGGCCATCATGTTTAACCTGTTTTAATCTGAGATACTTTGATAATCTGTTATAATAGAAGACTCTTTGATGTGCTGGTGACTACATTTGGATTTGAATTGCTCAGTCTCAGTCACTTGTCTGTGTACATTTCAGCTTGAGCTATTGATCTTTGTAAACAACCATAATATATACACACACATATATATA
>NW_017306628.1:1136666-1146324 GCF_000935625.1 Nanorana parkeri | reverse complement strand
TCATATATATATCTCATATAATATCATGGGATTTGTACTTGAAAATAAAAAAATATTTAATGGCCTTAGCAACACACTATTCCCTTATAACCTCTTCAGAGTTCAGAGTACTTAAATCATAAAGAGTATGACATGGGAACTCAAAAGCAGACACAAAAAAGTATCACAAATTTTCTGTGGGCAAACAAATCAAAGGTCCGATTGGGTATCAGATTTTATGTTTACTTACTTATAATCACTATCAATTAATTATTACTGTGTGGAATATAAAACTTCTTTTTTTATTGTAATGACTCTTCTAACACTTGGTTCTGGCGCTATAATACACCTTTAATGGACTTTATGATTCAGTGAAAAAACACTATTTGAATTTGATGTTGGCATTTTATTCTGTGGGCAAAGTGTTCATCTGCCCCTAAACAAGAGATATATTTTGCTATTTATCTTTTCATCTATTTGCAGATCTCCTGGGATTGACAAAGGTTATTCACTATGTCACATCTAAGCTGTGAGAAGATTGGCATGCAATCCCTGCAAATCTCGAACTAATTACTTTCGAATTTAGGTGCCACAGCCAGCTTTGACCTTTGAAGGTTGGCAAGAAAAGTTGGAAAGACCTGTTTACTTGCTCCCTTTTTTAGCTAGTTCAAAGATTAAACATACTTAAGGTATGAATAATTAAAATGGCATAAGCTTTTGGCTAATACATATACTAATGTAAGGGGCAGTGCTGAATTAAGAGGTAGCATATTAATGTATCAACGTCCACAGTGTCCTTCTCCATATACTTCATTACCAGAAAGTTGCTTCTGGATGACACAAGCTATAAAGTAATGGAAGTCTATGTCAAAGGCAGCCCATCTAGCACATTAATTTCAAACATTTATAGAGAACATTAGAAGCACCTAAGACAAAATTAATTCAATACCTTGCAAGAACTTTATTGCATTACACAGGATACTGAAAGAAACAGCTAGAACACAGGGGAAAATGTCATGATGTAATCACTTGCTGGCCATCATTTGCAACTCATTGATTCCAGTGTTTTGTAAATAAGGAGATAGCTAGCTCACACATTTTAAAGGGGTCCCTTTGTGCGTGTATGGGTTCTTGACTTGTGTTCACTTAAAGTAGAACTCCAGGCGAACATTTTCAATTTGCAATGTTAAAAAAAGTTGATGCTTCAAACAAAAAAGTGAATGGTTCATAGAATACAAAGTCTTCTGTGCAAGGGGAGAAGAGGGGCAGACTAATGACACTGGGACTGTGTCTGTGTATGAGAACCACAGCTCCCATAGTCGCAGTGCCGTACGTATAGTGAGAGCCACACTATCCAGCCAGAATGAAAGTGGTAATATTAAAGAAATTACAGCAATACATAAAAAGTGGTAAACACCCCATGAGATAACTTTTTACACTTCAGAATTAAAAATTCTCTGGAAGATTTTAAATGCTGTCAATGTCACTGCTGAGATTTCCACTCACTTCCTGTTCTGTCTGACACCAATGACCTGGACAGAAAGGGAGGCCAAGTAAAAAAATTATTTGTGTCTGAGTCCCTGTTGGGAAGATTCCCCTAGATGTGCTTTTCTGACAACCATAATATAGACAGTAGGAGAATATATAATATAGAAAATAAGGAGAATTCGCCCAAAAGGATATGCAGACAGTAAAGAAAAGCTAAAACTAAGGAAAAATCTGCGATTGGTTGAAGAACCTAGCACCCTGTAAATTGGTTTACATTTACTGCATGCAGTCTAATGTGTAGGTGCAACATGGTGGGCCCATGTGCTCTACGCAAACATCCCAGGCAAGTCACATAGTTGTCCCTGTTCTGCCAAGAGCTTTACTGTGCAGCTTGCTGAGCGCCACACATTCTCTTCTTTAAAGTCCTCACTTTTGGGTCCGGTTTCTTACATGCATGCACACCTCAATATACTTTCATTCCAACTGAAAATCCATTCTCTGCATGGACAAGCAGGCCAATCAAACATAGGTGAAGAAAGGTAACCAAGTGACTTGCCAATGATATCAGGATACCATTAAAGGGCATCCAGGCCAATTAAGGGTAAGAGCACTAAAAGTGCACTTACCTTTCAAGTAATCTGTAAAGGTAATACAATTGGGTATTTATACCTCTCAAATAGATCACATTATCCACTTGGCAATGACATAATCTCCTTTTCTTCCCCAGCTGGTGCCATATTTGTTTAGGCATCCTCAGGGGTCAGTATCTACTTTCAGCATTACGATGTCATCCCAAACAAAATCATGTAAATGCTGGTGTTTATGTGGTAGCCAATATGTTCCTGACTGTGTGTGCATATATTGTTTCACATAACTCATAATAAGCTAACAATGTACAATCTGTGTTAGCGATGACTGTATTGGGGGAGACATAGGAAATTCTTCCTCCTATTTGCAGTACACTTATTACATCATGCTTCCTCTTAAAATGCATGCCCGTGCAATTTTTTTAAGCTCTGGATAAAGTAGGGGAGGATAATAACCCGGTCAGGTTTTTATTACTATATTTGTCCCTGCTAGGTAGACTCACCCTCTCTATGTGTGCTGCTGACTACTGTCACTGGAACAAGCGGTGTGGGTAAATTTTGCAATATGGACACACGTTCCAGTGACAACTGTCTAAGAGGAGTATCCCCCACTCTCAGTAAAGAATTCCTCTCATTTACAGTTGCATCCTTAGTACAGCAAATAAAAGGACATCTCACCAATGTGACACAGACAGCAACCCTAACCAGCTTCTGGGGAGCATGGCTGCAGACACTGCAATATTTATTACCTCCATCACACATTAGCTGAGCCCAACTGACTAAATTAGTGTCCTTTCTGAACTTTCAATGTACTTGAACTGCCCACTAAGTGCCTAAATGCACCCCAAAACATACAAAGAACACAAATAAATACCAACCTAGATGGTGTGTTAGGCTCCATTCACATATAACGTTTGCGTTTTCCATGTGGTTTTCCCTATGAAAGACTGCATGGGACAAAAACGCTAACATTTTATATTTGCACGTATTCCGCTCCTTTGCGGCTATTATCCTAATCATAGAATAATGACAGCCCTATTTAACAAATATCAAAACATTGATACACAATAAATTACATTAATAGAAGTATTTAAAATATAAGCTTTCAGTACTTTAAGCCTACATACTGTAAACTGATATGCAAGTAATTGATGGAAAATAGTAAAGCAACCTGTTGGTATTTAAATTAAGTCTAGTCACTTTAAGATGGTTGTACATGCTGTCAGACAGAGCATCGTGTTACCCGATTGCCCCAAAACCCGTGGCCATCTAATATATAATAAAGTCAAGATCTTATAAGCCTCTTCCTGTCTCCAAAACTTGGTAAAGCACATATTTCTCAGGGAGATTGTTAAAGCAAATGGCAGACAGGAGCAGAGTCAGCGGTCATATGCTTGCTAGGTCAGATGCAGACAAACAATGTCCAAGTTCCAAGCAGGTAAACAGAGCAATGGTGGACAATAGCAGAGGTAACAGGCCAATGATCAAATTAAACACATACAAGGTCAGTACGAACGAAGTAAAAGTCATACACAGAAAATAATCTAACGCATAAACAGTCAGAGGCAGAAAGACCTCTATTCCAAGACATGAGCAGACAAAAAACTGTTCATCAGGCACATGCTTGAAGTTCTGGCCTGTCAGGTCAGGTGAGTTCAGTTGGGCACACCAGTGGCCTGAGCTCTAGTGCTAAGTGGTGACAAGCAGATGACAAAGGTTCAGGACTAATGGTTACATGCTGCCTGTTTTAGGAAGTTTAGGTACTAGAAAACTAGAACCAGAACTCTCTAGAACCTCTGTTTTTTCAATAACCTCAACAAAAATCTTTATATAGTTGCCTACCAGATCTGTTTCGCTGTTTTGGGCCATTCCAGTATACAAAGATGCTTCAGATTATGCACAATTTTGAAATGCCATTCTTGCGCGTTCCTCATTCTGCTGTCAAGAGTATGTATCCTAAATTGCATTTATAAGAAAAAAATATGCCTGTCACCATTGTAGAAGTATGACCTATTTTTAGAAATTAAATATTTTAGCTCTAGATCGTGTTTACGATAGTACTGCTTTTAAATTGTGTATTACCAATACATGTATCCAGCCAATGTCTGCTTGAATACATATTTGGATAAGCAGGTAGGATTGTCACAGAAGCTCCACCTCTCCAAACCTTTCTTCCCTCGCTTTGCCATTATACAGCAGGGTATATTGGATGTCTATCTCTGCTCCGTGCACACTCAATATAACAGCAAAGATTGCACTTTCGGTGACCTCACTTGTCACATAGTTTTACTGAACAGAACAAAGGTACACTCTGTAGTCCCCATCTAAGTACCGCCCTTCACCGACATACTTACAGGCAATATTAGAGTCAGTGGTCTCTATGATTAAGCTCGTAAAGGTAAAATGTGTCAGAGAGGGGTGTTTCTTAGGCTGCACCTGCAGTGTATACTTTAGTTCTGTTCAAAGCTATTTGTGTTACGAGTGGCATCACTTTGAATTTTGAAGGTAAGATTATATTTGTATTTATTCTGACTGTGGACAAAGGATTCTTAAATAAACTATAGTCCGTTGTATCCTCAGTTTTATGACAAATCACAATTTACATTTGCAAAAAGTGGGTCCATTAGAATAATTGACTCAAAGGGTTTATAACAATTATGTCACTGCTGTTCGGGATCTTTCAGAATAGCCCGAACAGCAGTGAGAAGCCTGCCGGAGGTTCGGCTCAGCCGATCCAGATGTTGGATCGGCTGAGTCGAACTCCTTCTGCACTTCGGGTTAGCCGAACATGCTGAGCATGTTCGGCTGATCCGAAGCCACACGAAGCAAGCCGATGTACGGCTGATTTCAGCCGATATACGGCTGAAATCAGCCGTACCAGCCTGAAGTGAATAGCCGAACAGTGTTCGGCTCACTTCACTTCTGATCGGTCATTCACTCGGCTGCCCTCGGCAGCTTTGTGAATAGACCCCTTAGTCTCTTAAAATCATTCACTTGTTTGGTGGATAAGGCGCTCATCTGCAGTGCAAGAATTTTTCTTGAACATGATTGGTTGATGGAAGTCAACAGAGCGCTCCCTCATTCACTAAACTAAGGTAAAATGTCCCCTGCTAAGTATAAATTCCCTTGCAAAGTGAACAGCCTAGTTACCTTTAGTAAATCAATCCCATGACGTCTTATGCACTCATGTTAAACTGCCTAATATAATTAGGATTTTGAGCTCGTCTGATTGAACCTGTAATGTTAGAGCAACAAATTATATTAACCACACATGTAAATGTTCAAAGCAATTTCAAACACTCTCAATCAGCTTTTCATCCTAAAAACAAAAAAGGGTTAATGTAACCTACCACCACCAGTCACTATGTGAAATGATCTAAAGTGTTGGTGGCATGTTGTCTTTATCCCTTCTGTTGCCATTGAAAGCTGGTTGAAAGTGTTTGAAATTACTAGGGAGCTGGCAAGCATTAGCTCTATGTAGAGGTTTACTGGTTTGCTGTGTTTGAAGCACACATCAAACACAAGCTTACTGATTCCAATTTACATCAGTGGTGTAGTTTAGAGTGTGCATGCTAGTTCTGAGGCTGTGTTTGACCTGCTTTGCATGTCCTATTGAGTTGTTTTTACATTGCAGGTAAAGCAGGTCAAATGCAGCCGTTTGCTGCAATTTATGTTTAAACGCTTGTTTTTGAACAGAGATTTTTTCTCTGTCAATGCAAATGACAGCGTTCAACAATACAGTGATATGTCATCAGAAAGAGCTGTTTCATTTTGTATAATAATCATAATTACTATTCCTTTATGCAAAAAGCATCCTAAACAATGAAATAAGCCATATTTGCTGTATGCCAGCACATGGGTACTTTCCACAAAAAGGATATACCATTCAGCCCCTAATGCTTCATAAATATCCTCTACAAAAACAGTAAAGAGAATGTACTATGTCCTTCTGAAATATAAATTAATACTAAATAAAAACAGACAGATTTTTGCCATGTCAATATGTATAATAATCACACATTTAGACAATTCAGTTCATAGTTGTTTTTGATAGGATGACAGACTAATGCTTATCTGTAAAAAATAAGTCAAGGAAACTGGACTTGCTGTATTTTTCTTGAAGACCTTTCACTGGTCATCCAACCCGCTTTCTGAATTCAGAATGTGTACAAGTCATTCAGAATTGAGAAAGCTGGTTGGATGTCCAGTGAAACGTCTTCAAGAAAAATACAGCAAGTCCAGTTGCCTTTTTTACAGATATACCATGACCTGGATGAATGAAAACCTTCACAGACAGCTTAGTTAATTTAAGCATTAAACAGCTATATGTATTGCATCTAGTCTATTTTTAAAATCTAAAAATTGAGAAACTTATAGGCAATACTCTCATCCTCTTTTATTGTAAAGTTTAACTCAATAACCTGTTACCAAAATTAATTTTGTAATGGCATTACATAACTGCAGCAGCTATACCTCCAGTGCTGGGCTTAATCTCAGAGGAGTTAATTGTTTTTCATTTAGAGCTTATGGTTGGTAGGAAATAACAGCAATTCTACAGTGTCACAAGCCAATGAAAATTACCACATGCTCTATTCATCCAGGTCTTCACCCTGCCACAAAAACACCATGAATGCATCACCTATTAATTCCAAACCATCTGGAATTACCATCTGGACATACCATTGATTGGGGAAATGACTAATGCTACATGAAAATCAATGTACCTGGTGAGAAACATTTAACAATTGTATCTCCGTAGTGAAACAGGATTCCATGAATTCATCTCCTTTCTGTAAAGAAAAGCCACTCTCAGAAGATTTCTAATTAACTTCTGTTCAGATAAGATAAATACAAAAAATAAAAAAAGTAAAATAAAAAAGTTAGGTTTTATTTCACTCATTTCCAGTCATCAGGGTTGTGAAGATTTTGTAATTGCTAAATGATTGTAGTATGCATTGGCCTTGAATTGCAGCCATGTTCTTCAATATTGCAAGCAAACATGAAGAGTTCATACACATAATGGTCTACCCCTTTAAGTGCTGCATAAAATGTATCCATTGGAACATTTGTGGGGCAGTCTAATAGACTAAAGGCAAATAGTTTCACATTCAGAACACAGAAGTACTTTGCATGTGCCAGCTTGCTAGATATGTTTTTCAATGTATATAATTGTATAATGTTTTCTAGTGATGACCACTTGTACTGCACATTCTGTGGACTCATCAACTTTGAAAATCACACCTTGTTTCAAATTTATTTGCAAGTATTTCCTTATGTTACTGGGCCCCTGTAAGGAGAACACACTCCCTGCCTTTTTACCATGCATATTGTATCCTACCTTGTTACACTTCATCTTGCATTTACCTGCTTAGTGTGCTACCTTGTTGCTTTGTATATCTGTCTTGCATTCTGTGCGTTGTGTGTGTGCACCCGTGCTTTGTTTAAGCTGAGCCCAAGTCATGCACTTATAATTCATTTTATTAGTTCAAGTCCATTCTCACCACTAGAGGTTCTAGTGAACTCTCTGATCTTGCCTCTCATAGTGATTACATAATACTTTTATCTGCCATGTCTTCTCAGTGACTGTTTGTACCCTATCTGCTGTCTTGTCTATGACTGTTATTTCCGGCTCTGAGCCCTACTTTGGCTAAAATGACTGCCTCGCTACCTAAGGGGATGTTGCTTCGAGCTACCAATACTTTTTTGCTTGCAGTTTCCATTGTCCACATCCTAGGACTTTCCCACCTCAATAACCCTGACCACTGATACTCCACTTCACTAGATTCTAGAACGGAAGTGCATAAGAGTTTTTGCCTTGCTGTGAGTAGTGGACACTTATTCTATTTCATGCATGAATGGGACAATAGTCTGCATGCATGTCTGAATGGGACAAAAGTTATAATGCTGCCCAATTTTCTTAATAACTTCTTGCAATATGAATTGTTTTGCTTAACGTAAGATAGACACATTGATTTATTTATATCTCCTATTAAATGTAGTCTTTAAGGAGGGAATTTGAGGTCTCCATAATTGTCTTATTCTTCTTATAGGCTGGGTTAGAAGCAAAGCAAGAAAGCAAGAAGCTATCAGCACCTCTGACCATTAGTACATATCTAGATACTGGTACTGTTGCAAACAGTACATTCAAGGTCTAATGGGATTCTAATTCTCTATGAAAGAGTCAAAGTAGTCTTTGCAGAAATCTGTGCATGTCACTTGCTCATTGAGAATATTCCTATAGTACAAACAAGATTCAGCTCAGTGAAATTGAAGTAAGCATGCAGTTTATTCAAGTTGTCGTCAAACAACTGTGTAAAATGTAAAAGAAATATTATAAGCTGCTAAAGTGACAAGTTTTCCCATTTTGTTTGTAAGCTTTTAATAAATATCTTAGCAGGGAATTTGTTAAAACAAAGTGCAAAGAAAAAATAATTATGTCATTAAAAAAAAGTGAACATATTTTGCAGGTAGGGAAATTAGTCAAAGGGTCATAGTCAAGTTAACCGATGTTCATGGACGCTGCTAAATGTGGCCTGGGAATATAGTAATCGATTAACTCTGGTCACAACAGTGTTAAATGATGAGGGTTTGCTACTTTGCCTGGGAAAAGGTGTGGGGTCTGTGGCTGGAAATGAAGAGGTAGTGTGTGGGCGCTCACCAAGGCAGCAGCAATGTGTTTCTATATAACTAAGAAAATTGTGTGTGACTGTTTATAATACTCTTTATACATAGCCTCATTACTATAAACACTGATGAATTGGAATTATAGAAAAAAATCCATCAATAAAGAGTTTGTGACACAAACACATACACATATCCTGTATGTTTATTTGTTTTATTTTTTTTTCTGAGATACCTTTCATGTTAATGCAATACTGATTTTTTTTTTCTCCGCTGAAGTGAAAGCTGTTATGTCGGAGATCTTGAACTTGAGAAGGTTAGGCATCACAATGCTAGAGCAGTTTGTGAGCATCAGCAGATTTAGCTTGTAATTTCATTGATCTGTGTGGGCTTTCTGTTTGCAAACCAGCTGCTGCTCTGTTTCCCAACAGCAACTGATCTGAGTACCATTGATTTTTTTCCCTTGCATTAACATAGCTTTACTTCTTTAATGGGCAATAAATGACTGAATGTAAATACAAACAGGACTGCCGCTGTTCCAACAACAAAAGAAACAACAGAAAAAAATAGCCATTTTCCTGAAAATAATCTGTGTTTCTATTTTTATAGTGGTACAATTAAAAAGTGAATGCAGAGAACAGAGTGTGTTTTTGTTGTAAGGTAATTTTTTACATACTTATTTTAATTTATACTGTTGATACATTTTTCTAAATGTATGGCCTTGAGCTAAATGCATCTCTTTCCGAAATAAGTGTATTGGAGTTGACTAATAAAATAGCATTATGTTTGACAAAAGATGGAATTGCAATACTGTGCAGTGGCGTAACAACCGGGGGTGCGGGGGGGGTCACTTGCCCCGGGCGCAGGACTGAGGGGGGGCGCCGTCACGACCCCCGCTAAACGAAGCCATGGCTCCCTCTCCCTGACACGATCACCTGGCTGTCATCGGGCGGCCGCTCGCTCTTCCGAGGCCACTGCGGGCG
>NW_017306628.1:1121895-1135698 GCF_000935625.1 Nanorana parkeri | reverse complement strand
TTGTTATTGGATGTTGATATAAGATGGGGGGGGCGAAAAAAATGTTCTGCCCCGGGCGCCCATAACTCTGGTTACGCCACTGATACTGTGTACAGATTTTGGAGGGGAATTTCACAAACAAGGAAATGGAGCCAATCATATGATTAAGAGGATCTTCTTATAAAGAGCCCTCTAAGGCAGGATTCACATCTGTGCATTGTGTTAGCACATGTGTGCAATGAATTGCAATACATTAAAGTGTATTTCCAATTTTGCAGTCAAATTTGAGAAAACCCATCTATATGTTTGTTATGCATAATGAAAAATCATTCTTTTTAAATCTTACCTTTTAGATGTTTTGTTGCAGCAGGCAACATGGCTGATTCCAGGTTTTTTTCAGCACCTTCACAGTGGTTAGTCTTTATAGAAAGACTAAGGACTGAATTTTGAGGATTGTGTTTCTCTCATTAACTTTATTAAAAATCAATGGAGAAACCCCTGTCTCAATTCCTCCTAACATTACAAAAGAAAAAGAAACAAGAAGACACTTTAACCCTTAAGAGGCCAAGAAACCCTATCTCATGTAAAAGCAATTTAAACTTTAGAAGCATTTTTTAATTTGTTTTTTTTCAGGCTATGTGATGTGAATGGGAACATGTAACACATATAAAACTGGTGTTATCCCAATTTGGTTGGGAAACTGGAAATATACTTTAATGGCACTCCAATGTGCCCTGCCAGTGCACTCCAGAACATATCAATACACCACAACTCACAGGTGTGATTGTGTTTAAGGGTGTGCTGCCAGCCTATTCAAAAATCAACTGTGCTAAAATGAATGGGCTTTCTTAAACTGTCTTTCCAGGCTTTATGCAAATGTAACTCCCTCTACTACTCTAGAGCATGTCCCAGCATATTTGCTTCTTATAATTCATTACTGTAGTTATAAATACTATTTATTACTTTCTTTGACATCATCACCAGGGTTGTAAAATTGTTGCAGAAGCAGCTGTTGGGAGCTCAGTTCCAATTGATGTAGGAACACCCCAGAAATGCATTAGCCAAGAGCTCTTTCTCTATGGATAGTGTGTGGGCAAATTCTTGGGAGTCAATGAAGCGTTGTATTGCTAGGAAATAAATCAATGTATGTATGTGGAGTGTGACAGAGATTGGAAGGGGATATGGGGGGTTCTGTAGTCCAGTAGGCAGGGCTGACTACTCTGGCTGGGACTTCAGCAAAGGCACATTGTTTTCTCAGCTTTAGATGCTTAAGATGCCTTAGATGTGAACTTAGATGTGAACTGTATTTCTGGCAGAATGACAGACATGTTTCTGTACTTGTAGCATTTTAAAGAGACAAAACATATACAGTATATGTATTGCAGAGATGTACTGAATATTATTTCTGTATTTTGTCCTGACACGCACTTTAATGCACAGCTCCTCAACATAATAGATGAATACACGAATCTGGCCTATATGGAAACAAGCTGTGACCAGATACCTTGTTTCATTATCCCAGAGTGCAAATGTGAAAACTCGTTGGCCAATATGGGCACTTATTCAATGTTTAATCCCATTTTTTTCTCCTCCATTTTACAGCCAGCTGAAATTGATTTAAAAATAGAATAATTTCTATTATAACTTCTAATATAACTAAAGATAACTTCTCACCTAGACATGCAATGCATAGTTGTAAATTTTAGTTGACAGTATTGGCTTTGTGAAAATAGATTAGAACCAGTCAATAATTGACTACAATGGTTAATAAAGCCCAATTGAACCCTCTTTATTTATGTCTATAATGCAGCCAGGCTGTATATACAGTAATAAATACGGGGCTCTTTTTTATTTTATCCACTAAGCTAAAATACCCTGTGATTCCAACACATAGGAGAATCAGACCTGGCTCTCCAGAGGTGCAGCACCCCCTTTCTGAATACTGCTCTGATTGGGGAAGTGTTCAGGGATGGCATTGAGTTTGGATTCCAGCTTCTTCAAAGGTGAGAGATGATAAATGCCATGTAATAAAAGTTGCGGAAGGGTGGTAGAGAAGATAATGAATAATTGCAATACATCTGCCAGTCTAAACTATTTGCTCTAGAATATACTTCACTTCTCTTCTACTTTACACAGATTTCCAGATAGCACCACTACCAAAGTAAACCCCACTATTACAAATAACCATTTTAATTCCTAAATTTGGAAATAATTCTCCTTTCAGGAGTATCTTATGTCCAGAAGCATGGGATCACAAAGAAAGTATAATCACTTGAGATACTGCAAGATACCTTTCCAGCATTTCCCTCAGCCTGCAGTACTCTTCAGGTTCCTGCAATAGTTTCAAGAATTTAAATTAAAAAAAACATATAAAAAACTACCGGTGCAGTGTGCCCCGTTATCACGAAGCCAGGCGGCAGATCATGACCTGAAACCTGATTGCCTTATAAGCAGGTGTTTTATTGCTTCACTTCCCAAGGCTGTCAGGCTTCCAGACTAATCAGGAAGCCAGGCGGTGGGTCATGAGGTGCCACCCAGTTTCCTCATTGGTCATGAAGCCAGGCTGCCAAGCAACAAGCAAAGCCAGCTTCCTAGCCAATCAGGGAGCCGGGAGGTGGGTCATGACATGCCGCCTGGATTCCTGATTGGCTAGGAAGCCAGGCTTCCTGGCAACAAGTGAAGCCAGCTTCTTAGCCAATTAGGAAGCCGGGAGGCGGGTCATAACCCACCACCCAGCTTCCTGATTGTAAAGTAAGCTGGCTCCACGATCCCTCTGCACTGTCGGCCAGGGGGAGATCTCCTTCTGACCTGAAGTTTCAGTATCAGAGGTAAGTATTGGAGCATTTGGGCGAGTACGAGCCGAAATACTTGGTATTGGCACTGATACTGATTCTGGTATCGGTATCCATGCATCCCTATAGAAAAACCCAACATTTGTGTACCTGTTACTGTTCTAAAAAGTGTCCCAAATTATAAAGCAGTCTTTAAATGGTATCTGTGATCAAAAACTAAAAATATATATGTATTTCTATATTGAAATTCTATATGTACTATCCCACTTCTAAAAATCCTATCAATCTAGATGTTTGTAAACTTAATGACGATGCCCAGAGGATGTATCTCCTCAATGCACTGGCACAATTCCATTCAGTTCTGTTAATATGCACTTCCTTGTGTCCCAACTCACAAAACCTACATTCTGAACCAATACTCAATGTCTGAACGATGTAACAGTATCATTGCTTGCTGGAAGCAATGTATGGTGGGCTATGCAGTCTTGAGAAATCAAGATTGCATCACATCAATCAGCATGGAAAAAGACACAAAGCACACTGGGAATCCAGGAAATTGTTGAAAGTGATGGGCAGACAGACGGCAGACCTGAATACCTCTTGGATACCTCTTGGCTAGTTTTGATGCCGGGGGCAGGCTACAGGCATTTGCAGACATTCTTCCCTTTAAATAATGTATTAGTCTATTTGACTAGTAAAGAAAAACTATACTGGCAAATTTATATTGTTTTTCATGGGCATGTTTTTTGTGATTTCTGTTTGTCTCTTTTCCTCCTTTACCTTTTGAACACTGCCAGCAAAGGAGTTGAAGTAGAGCATATTGTTGACACTCAGCTCTGACTTCAGAGCTATGGGACATCCTCACAGTTCCATTGTCCAATAAATCCCCTATACAGTGCAAAGAGAGTTGTCCTATAGAAAATGGGAAAGGAGAGTATATCCAAAATCCAATGTTGAAGTTATCTAGTGCAACTTAGACCTGGAAAAGTGTTTACATTGAGATGTGGACATGCTTGTTCTATAGCTTTTAACAAAGACGGTGAACTATGCAATGCATTGAGCAATACCATTTTCTAACCTTGCTATTATGTGCCAGTCCCTCTGCTATTTCACCTGGTTTCTAACAGTTAATATCGTCTGCATTATTTGTGTTCCTTTCTTCTACTACTTCACTTAATACAGGTTAGAAGCACAGTAATAGTAATACATTTCTACTGAAATCCTATGTTTTGCATATATTGCAGTGAAACATTTCTTTGCGTTTTTTAATTTTAAGCATTTTAATGTATGATTGAGCAAGAGATGGCCAAATGCAGTTCAGCAATACGATTAATTTGTTGGTGACTTGCCCATATATATTTGTATTTATGGAACATCTACATATTTTTTTCTTTTATACATTTATATAACATTCATGTGTGAATTTGGTGGGCTATATTTAAAAAAAGACCTGGATCTATACTCATGCATCATTTCATAAGGCAGAATAACCAAGTTGTGGTAAGAAAACCAAATGTTTATCTCTATACAACCACATGTGTAATGGAATGTAACTCGAATCAATAAAATGCACATCACTGTTGGACTTGCTTACCAGTCAAGATCCTGGCAGTGATGAAGGCATTAATAATCACAATACAATTAAATATTGTTTTTCGTCAGCAGATCACATGTGGATGACATACTTTAAATCAGTTTTTACTTAGTGCCAAGCCACTTAAGCTGGATGTGTATGGCCATGTCTAGCATACAAGGAAAGATTTAAGCATCCACAGTGCCATTTATTTTCTAAACAGACCACTATCATTTCTGTGTTATTGTACTTTCAGCATTAACTTTTTGTTTGCTAATTTACAGTAAAGTGCTGTTGAATAAGTCTTCTTCAAAGAAGTATAAGAAAATCCCTTGATTCTGGATCCATATAATTCACAATGTTTAATATTAAAGCAATTTAAAAAGCATAGATTTTTGGATTGACGGATGTTTTATTAAAATTAGCAAACAATCAGGCTGCAAAGAGAATTTACATATCCTGAACAAGCAGTAAAAGCACTCTGAAACAATTCCTCATTCATCTATGTAACTATATGCATTGTGAAAAAATGAATATCAAAAGCAAAAAAAAAACACACATATTTTATATGGAGAGCAGAATCTTGGCAGACTGCCAACCCTCTAATGCAAACACACATCAGGTGTTTCTAAAATAGAGTCTATTTTGTGATCAGCACAGGCAGGGATAACTCCAAAGCTGCAGGCAGTAATATAATGGGTCATGGTGTGTAATCCAACTTACAGCTTCATTTAATTAACAGCATGTATATTGTGAGGCATTCATTGCAAACACTATGGAAAATGGATGAACTTCCCTTTTAAGGTACAATACTGAGGATACTTGTTGCTCTGCAACATATAGGATATATATAATAAAAAGAATGCCTAACAGCTGTTTGCATGAATCCCAAATGCATCTTTACATTTATGTAAATGACACAGCCACTCTATGTCAAGAAATGCAAATGACCTATGGAAGCATCGTGTAAACAATACACAGTGTGCTAAAGAAGATAGATAGTGTACCACAACATCAGCACAGAAATTTTGTACAGTATGTGATCAGTGTATGAATTTCATGATTACAGTATAGCTGCTTCTAATTATCATTCTGACTCATAAAAATTGTATGTCGTATGCTAAAGATGCTGATGAGCAGATTGCAGTTAGCTTACTATTATCATATAAAACAGTACAGGTAAATGATATAAATTGCTTAACTTGCAAATTGTACCTAGGAAAAGAAATAAGCAATTGTATTACTATCAAAATTTACACAAATATATGAAAAATGCTGAAGATGCACTTCTTTTACAGGAAATACTTTATTAAATGGAAGCACAATTTAGCACTATATTATGTGAGAAACCACAGAGCAGTGCAATTCCAGCCATTTTGATTCTTTTTCTCAAACATGCAGGTTGTAGCTGCCTTAAACATGTTAAAGTAATGCTCGGGTGAAAACATTTTGGGGGTTATTCACAAAATGGTGAATAGTTTGGAGAAGGCAGGAGAAGTGAACAATCTAGGCCAAAATAGCTGATTTGGAAAAATTTCTCCAATTCAGCTCACTTTCCAGTTTAGCTATGTTGAACTAGATTGTTCCCTTCTCTTGCCTCTCCAAACTCTTCACCCTTTTGTGAATAACCCTCTTTGTTTCACTACTTTAGTATTGATGTACATAAATAAACATCCATTACTAAAGTGATTGAAACCAAGACCACAACTGCTGCAGCAGACCGGCTTCCAACTTTTACATACAATCAGACGGCTGTAGAGTAACCTGATCACTTCTATGGTGCCGAAGAGCGTGCACCCCCTTCCGCCTCTTGGTATCCTGGGCTCTGGCTTCCCTAGTCCGGAGCCAGGACCAGCACGGTGCATGCTGGTAGGTGGACTGGAGGAAGATTAGCACAGATCCACGGTCTGATCTCTTCCCTGTTTACTGAAACCATAAGAAAAAAATATTTATTTTTCCCTTTCAGCTTTAGTTCGTCATTTCTCCAGCTGTTGTGACCAAAGAAAAAGCTGATGAAGCACGATCTGTGCTTCATCAGATTCTGTGTGGTCTATAGGTGACATTTGGGGTCTAATAGCATCAGGTGCGCCTACATGCACAAATTATAATTGTGCCACACATGTCACATATCACTGCAAACATCTAAGTGAGAGCAATAATTATAAGGCCATGACTCACTGTTAACTTTAAATTGATGAGTGATAAAGGCAGTTTTCTAGCCAAAATTCAGATTTTAACATGGATGTATGAAAACGTATTAAATAGTTCAAGCAGTGAAGTGGTTAAAAATCTATATAGATTATTTGGAGTGGTTGCCATTCTTATTTAGCTAAGGCGAAATCTCATCTTTCAGATACACTCTCTTGGTGACAACTGTATAAATTTATATTCGCAATTGTCACGGTGGATAAGCTAGAGGGAATCTCCCTAACAGTGACACGGACAGAAAAAAACAACTGAGATATGTCCTAACCCTTCCCCGGTCCACATTATCCAAAAATAAAAACAAATGTTTTTGCTGGCAGTCCATTTCAACAACTGCTTGAAACTATCTAAACCCAGAATGTTAATATATTGCAGCCTACAATACCTTATATATGGTTAGTGCATTCTTTTTTTTTTTTATAGGGTATCTACACTTGTCCAGCAAAGTTTTTCTTCACATTGCTGCCAAAGCACTTACAGTCATCTTATTTCAGAACAATAGGCTCCAACTCTCTTAGCTTAGCTTCCCTGAATTTCCTGGCCAGTACAAGATCACAAGGGACAGCACAGTTTCCAGCAGCTATCCATCTACTAGCTTAGATAAGGGAGGAAGGAGAGAAGTGGATTGCTTTGCTGTGCCTGTGTGTTTGTGGAGACACACAGCTTACTAGCATACACAAGGATGACTCCATAGGATCCTGCAGAGGAAAGGAGCAATCCTAAAACAAGATATCAGGGCCAGTGATCAGGGCACAGGCTGATTCCTTAGGAAACTAAAACTTTTAAACATCAAGGGGCAACATCCATTGTACGTGATTTAATTACCATTTAAAATAGGTTAAAAAAACACACATTAAAAAGTAAGCATGATTTTGCAGTCCTGAGGTTTGCAGAAATGTCATCAAATAAAGGTAAGCTGCAATTTTTTTTTTTAAGTTATACTATGTGAATGGGAACATGTAACAAATGTAAATATGATGCATAGACAATACCTGTCAATCTTGCAGTGTTCTTGTCACTTTCTGGCAGCATGTACTGAATGTTGTCTCCCATCTGTAAACTACCAATCTACCCATGCTTCATGTATGATTGTGTGTAGATTAAAGAGAGGAAGACATGTTTAAAGCCCAGCCTGTGTGACAACCATGTCTCCCCATAGACACCGTGGAGTTAGTGAGTCACTCCAAGATGGTAAGTGTGTTATTTGCACGATTACTAGTTGAAATTAAAAAAAAGCCTGAAAAGCTAATACTAATGTAGACACCTTATTTATATACTGACAAATATCAATATACTGTATGTTGTTAAATAAATTAGGCTTAATGTTGGACTTATTTGATGGCACACTGAGAGAGAAAGGGTCTGCAGACGTTGCCAGTAACCCAACAGTAATACCAACAGTTAATCTGTTCCCATTAGACTTCTCCATTCAATTACTGCTTTGAGCATAATGTAATTCGATAATCTCAGTTGTCCTAAGTGTCTTCACATACACACATATAATAGACACAAAATGTACGGGGCAAGACTAAGCACTAAACACAGGCTGAAAGTTAAGGGTAAAAAAGGACTCACTCTAGTAATGTAACAGGAGTTTTAAACAGAGTCCCGGCGGCAAAAGTCGCCGGGAGTCTGTTTAAACAGCCCCGATGCTGGCGACGTACACTGTACGTCGTCAGTCACGAAGGGGTTAAAATATTATTACATGAATAATTATTACAACTCATGTACAAATTGCAGATTCTTGCTTATCAGCCAACTCTTAAATATTCCATTCAATTGCCCTAAGCATCTCATTCTTGGGCTTAAACTAGATGGACAATTTTCAGCACTTTCATTGTAATCCCTTACAATTCTCCAATATACAGTATGTATGTCAGTATTGTTGTGAGATAATGAGCAAATAACAACACATGGTTGCTGATGTCCATGCCCTTTTTCCATGAACTGCAGTAATACTACAAAACTAGAAAGGGCGGGACTGTGGATGGGATCTCACTTCAATTCCTTCTCTTTCAAATTCTGTAATATCCTTATTAGTAGTCCTTATTAAGGACTACCTTTTTTGTGTGTCAGCGGCAACTTTAGTTTCTGTTTCGCTGCTGGAGTATGTCTGTGTGTGTATATATACACATATATATATATATAGTATAACCTTTAAAAGCTCATCTCTTTAGGGGAGCCTATCCCACCGCTACCTAAAAGCTAAACTATTACCTTCTCAAACAACTCATTCCCACACAGCTACCAACTTTTGTATATCATTTGCCTCTCCCTTTTAGATTGTAAGCTTTTACAGGCAGGACCCTTGTAACCATCTTGTCTTGAATGGTATTGTCACTGCAATGTCTTCCTTATATTGTAAAGGGCTGAGCAAACTGTTAGAGCTATATAAATCCTGTATAATAATAATAATTTTTTATCAGGACTGATCGTAATAGGAAATGTATCCAATGGCTCAAAAAGCAGATGAATATCTTTCCCACACCAGGAATTGCTTTGGAATTAGTCACAATCAACTATACAATGATGTTTTTTTGCTGCCCAGGGTCTTGCACCTGAAGATACTTTACACCACATGTGTCAAACTCAAGGCCCAGGGGCCGAACCTGGCCCACCAGGCCATTTCCTAGACTTCTACTTTCAGATCTAGGTATTAAGTTATTACTAAAACCAGTTATAATCGAATGCAGAGGCAATTATGATAAAGATTAGATACATTTATACAGTCTTACAGGCACTTTGAGGGCAACCATAATGTTGATGCAGCCCTCTATTAAATTGAGTTTGACACCCCTGCTTTAGACAGTGAACCTATTCTGGAAGCTTTGAAATTTGTAATTTAAAAATGTGTTTCCTTTTCTTCCTATAAAAAAACTGTAGTAATTACCAGGATGCTATATTCACTGAAACTTGTGCTTTTGAACCTTATATCACAATTTAGTAAAATGCTTTTTACAGAGCTTGCAAAGTACTTGTGATATCCATTATGACACTTTACTAAGGGTCAAGATTTGTACATGCAGGTTCTTTGGAAATTTTTTGACACCTAAAAAGAAGTAGGATAGAAAGAGACTGGAAGTATAAGTGCTCAGAGATAACAAGTGTCTTTTACCATAGTGGATAAGGCCTTAAGCTGTATGCAGCAATTTGGACAAGTTTTCTATTTAGTAAAATGCAAGAACTCTTTGTAAGGGTGAATTTCAGTGTGAGAACTTCTTCAAAACTGCAGGATGGCTGTTAGGGAGCAGCAGCATGAATGGGGCACAGGCATACGATCACATATTGGGGAATTATACTGCACAGTATTATGATGCATGTCATAACTTGGTGCTGGGAAAGCAACAATTAGGTTGATTCGATACATTTTACATTTTAAATAATTGATATGTTATTTTAAGTATGTTTCTCCCATGATGCCCTGCTGTGGTTACCTATCTAATTTAATAGCAGTTGGATATATGTGATTGTACTGTGTAAGTAACAAAAAAGCTGGGACAGGTGTGAAAGGACTGCCATTTCTTTCAAATAGCTGTTGGCTCTATTACAAGCATTTACTTCACTTAATATCACTAATCTCGCATAGACAACCATGCAGAGTTTGTTTTGTCATTTTACGAAGGTTGCAAAATGGGCCTTTATGCCCTACATTCAAAATGGGGAGGGGGCACATTAAAGCATACTCCAATCTTGCGTTCCTAGCCCAACGAGCTTAACCAAATAAAAGCTGCTTTTTGAAAGTGTTTTTTTCCTTTCAGACCTTATTAGTTCAAAGCAGGAGTTTTACTCTCAACGTACATAATGTTCAGTGAGAAAAGCACTCATAACAAAGATACAAATTTTAGATTACCTTTCAAACCTATTATTCCACTGGGAGTAAAATATCCCCAATCTAGGCTGCCTTTCTTTTAAAAGGCATTTTTTTCTTGCAGTGCTTTCAGGTCATGAGCTACGGAGAAAAGAGCTAATGCCGCAATACGCTTTGATGTTACAAGTACTCATGCCTTAGAAAAGAGTTCTACCTGCCACTGGTAAATCACATGATGCAATAGCTTATTTCATATGTGGTAGATTGTAAAGGATGCAGGTAGTATGCAGAATAGAAATAATTTGTATGGGATAGTATTCAACAGTTACAGGAGCGTGCAAACCAAAATGTTCTCACATAAAAGTATATTAAACTACCATATATCAGCATTATAAATATTAAACTATATGTAGATCCATTTGCTAAAATCTCATATACGCTTTAACATTGTCATTTCCCAAAATATAGCAATATATTATATCATATAGAACATTTATAATATCATCTATAATATCATGCTTGTTCAGGCACTTCCTGTTATAGGGTGGCAAGGCTCTGTCATTGTCTCCCTGTTGTGCTCCTACAGTACTGTTGTCACATAAGCTGCCAATTATTATAACAAGTAGCTATTTTCACACACAATAAGCTGGCATGGTACACAATCAGGGAGCCTGCACTGAGAAATGGCAAGTAGCCATTGCTGGATTGCATGCATGTATACAGGATATGTCTGCCAATAGGCAGCACAGAGATACAACAAAGTATAAAAATGACATAATTTATGATACACAGTGCTTTAGTTAACTAAATGTTATTCAGTTAGGGTTTAAATCTACATAGGGTAGTATGTATGTAAGTAGTATGTAAATGTATTGTACTATATATTTACTAAATACTGTAAATACTGCACATATACAACTATTAAACTTAGTAATTTTATTTTATAAAAGATAATTAAAACCAAATACAAAGAAAGAAGAGCCATTGAGTGTGCAGAAAGAAAATGTAGCAATCTAAATTTCTCCACCAAATAATGGCACCAATAAATATGATGAAAAGCTAAAAAAGAAAATGACTAAGAAATGAATACAAAATACAAATCTCATAAACAGGACATGCTTAATGAGAATATGATATCCCTCATGTAGCACACAAACCAGTCCACAATAAGCTCAGTAAAACCACCTGTCTGCGAAATTTACATGGAGTCCCATACTAGTGTGACTAAGGTCACAGTTTGAAAGGTGTTCATCACTCATGGTGTTGCTTAGTTATACTTTTCATACTTTGACCCGGGTCACACCAGCATGGGACTCCTTGTAAGTTTCCCAGACAGATGGTTATATTGAGCTTTTTTGGACTGGTGGTATGGGTTTCGGTTGACTTTAAGTCATTTTAACCTGTTATTGCCACTTAGTAGATGTCATATGCTTATTAAAGATGTCCTCTTTATGAGATATGAGTTTTGTATTTATAAATAAAGTTATTTTCTTTTTCGTTTTTACATGTTTAGTGGTGCATTTACTTTTGTTGCTAAGGGATTGGTTTTTCATGGAGGCAAAAGACAAATTATTGCAGTTTAAGAGCTAAAAGGTATACCCAAAAAGGATTTTTAGTTTTTGCTATGTGCTGTCAAGCCAAATCGCCCAGAAGATTTTTATATCTCTAAGGAACTCAGTGGAGAAAACTCTGCAGCTGAATTCACAGGTCTGCCCATCTTCACAAGCTATAATATGGCTGTTTCATTTTCTTTTTTTTAATATTGTTATTGTAAATGATGTATGTATTTAATGCATGGGGGAGGCAATAAACAATAACCACCCAGATCACCCAGATAGATTCTGAAAAATTTAAGTAAGCCAGTGGGTCATGCAACACACACTAGTGTCTATTATAAATGAAATTTAAGTTTAGGGCAAAGTGACCATTTAAATGTTTACTCCTCAAAAGTTTCCTCATGAAAAAATAATAATAATAAAAGTATTATATGTTGGTTTTGTGAAAAGATGTTGAGTTTGAATTACTAAAAAATGAGAATGTTTTTGTTTGTTTATTTGATCTGCATATGATTACATAATTGAAGCAAATCTTCTCTTTTGTAACAGTCTCAGCTCCTTTAATAAAACAACCTTATTTAGTTATTAAGTTCCACTAAGCATGAGGATGCTGTCTGCTTGGAGTTTGAATATTCTGACAGCATCTGTGTGAGTTTCCTCCAAGTACCCTGGTTTGTGCACAAAGATATTAATTGGTTGATTGTCACTTAACTAAAGTGGCCCCAAATTAATGTATATGTGACATGCGGACATTAGATCCTACAGTCCTTTGGGATAAATATTGATGTGAATGGCTTTAAGAAACTTTGTAATATAACAATTATATATATATATATATATGTTATTCTTGTAAATAATACATTTACCTTTTAATACTTTAAGCTTTGTAAACTGTCCTCTGCTGCAGCCTCTCACCGTGTGGTTTGCTACAAAGTTAAAATTTTGCAGTCTGGTCACTGGGGAGAGGTAACTGAAGACATGCTTCTTCCATGCTGCCGGAGACTACTAGACATTTAAAAAAAAGTTCTGTATATTGTGGATTGTGTATAGTTCAGGAAATTGTTTTAAATTACCAAAAGGTCAACTTTAATTTTTAAAATATCCTTGTTTCTGTGTACATAGAAGCAGCAATAGTTGCTAATTAGATATGTGGGTTCTGCTTGTGTTTTTCTAAAATATTCTTGCTCTTTTGGGTGGTAGATTATTTAGAAGCATATGCTGCTACATTCCAAAACCCATACCTCTGAACCACATATGCACCTGCTACACAAAGCCAGCTGATTGCCCGACTGGCTTTGTGTAGCTGGAAAATATGTGGTTCTGCGTTGTTAGATATGGTTTTGGAATGTAGTGACGTATTTGTGGTATTAGCCTTCTGGATGATTAACAATGTTTTAACCACAGTCTGCACTTTTAAATCCCATCCCCTCTCTTTCTTATTTAAATATTACATAATATTGCCTGATGCCTTTTTGCGGAGGAAAAGGTGTGAATAAAGATTTCTTGCTTGGTAGTCCAGCTAGGCTGCCTAGGTGGGGAACTTTTTTGAAACAGTTTTAGGGTTGCAATGCACAATGTCGTGTGCAAATTCTACATAATGGTAAAGTGTAGTAGTGGGTTGTGATTAGGGATGCACCGATACCGAGTATTTGCATGAGTACTCGTACTCGTGCAAATACTCCGATGCATAAAGCGAGTACCTGTGCCACGTCCGCCATCTGCAGGGACCCGAATCCGCCGCACACATGACCTCCATCGCATCTTCAATGAAGCAAGATGGCCGCGACCTCCTCTGTCATCTGCTCTATTCTGACCTCTTCTCCCGCTGATTGGCCGATTGGATGATTGACAGGCTTCCTCACCAGTCAGGAGTGACTGGTGAGGAAGCCT